>NC_088877.1:39390-339390 GCF_032884065.1 Artemia franciscana
AGATGGAGGAAAAAAGGGAAATATTTTGCAATATGTCATCCTTAATCAGTAAAAGAGATTTTAGTCAACTCAGCTTCTTAACTGTGGCCCTAAGATTAGGAAATGACAGGTATACTTTTAGAATATGCTGCATAATATCCTAGGGGTACATTTAGTGCTATACAATGTCCATAAAGTCTGGTTACACTGAAAAATTTTTTACAAAGCCAGTTGACAGGATATTCTATCATTTTGTTTTATTTTAATACAGTTTTTTTCAAGAGCATTGCTTTTTAACTAAAAATTTTTTCAAATACTCCAACTCCGTTGTCTCCCTAAAACCCCGACCAAATGCAATACTCCAAAACATTGGTTGCATTGTTGGTAAGGAACTGGTTCCCTGAACCACTATTAAATAGTGACTCCTCAAGAAACATGTATTTCTTGTCAAACACGATCGACGTTTTCCTCAGATATTCTTTGTTGCCCTTTCCCAACATTATCCCACGCTATTCTTGTCTCCATAAATTTCTTGAATTACGAACGAACTGAAAAACACAGCGTCAGATCCTTTCTATACTTAGTTCTGCAATTTTATCAAGTCGGACCCTCCAACTTTGTCACAACAAACCAGGATACATATTGTGTCCATTTTTAGGAGTAACTACTTATGCTTTCTTTTCTTCTTGTTCTTTCAGTTATTATAATAATCAGGGTTAGATTTAGATTTGTAAAATAGGCACATCAAAAGAAGAAAAAAACTGCTAAAAATGTAAGCCTATTAATATCCTAAGCTAAAAATACAAACAACTTTGATTTGTGTTCAGCCAGAACCCCTATATTACCTATGCAAATGCTTACATCATCAAGCAGAAATTACGAGGGCGAGCATCTTAATGAAAATATTTGTGCGACCAGTTTAGTGCGCAATTTTCACCCAGCTCATTTCTAGGAACAAGTCCATGTAACTAATTGCCCAAAAGGAAGTTTTTAGCAATGTGTATGATTCTCAAGTAATTAATGTTAGAAAAAGGGTTTTGTAATATAATAATCATGAGTATTAAAATAGATCTGATTACATATTTGAATGTAGACGACAGAATCGATATGGAAACTTAAAAAAAAATTAAAAAAGAGTTAAACCAAATTGTAATAAGAACTCAAAATCACTAAATTTTGCATGACAACAAACTCAGAGTACCAAGAATGAAAATGGGATCTGGTTATTTCAATTGTTAAACTAAAACCTACACAACCATAAATACGTAAGAAAATTTGGAAATAATAGGGAACCTACTTTTTAATGAAAAAAAATTCTCCACGTACGGTAATCAGTTTCTGGTGGCAGTAAGAACCAAATTAAAAAAGAAACTTGGGAGAAAAATCAACAAAAATTACTGCCAGGAATATCTTAGAAAATCACAATTTTTAGGTATGAAAAGACCCAAGTCCAGGGGCAAACATGTTTTTATTTTGATGTGTTTTTTAATTTTTTTTTATCATGGGTTTTTCATAATGAAACGTTTTATGTACTTTAAAATTTGCTTTACATGGACATTATGGGCATATTAACACTGAAAACGTTTTTAAAGTCTGTGTTGAAACTTTTTCGAGTCACTTATTATGGTTCTTTATTTAAATAAAGTTGTATCACAAAGAAACGAAGGGACCATTTTTACAAAAAAAATTTATTATGATTAAAACTGACGATTCTTACAATTTATTTGTACTTTCAAACAAATAGGCACTCCGGCCGAACTTAACATTTTTTTCCACTGGCTAGCAAGTTTGTGCGAAAGCTTTAAAAACCAATAAGTTTATTAAAAGGTGGGAATATTCTTCTTTTCCAGATATTCAAATGCGTGTAATTGTCGTCTAAAAAGACATCACAGATGTATAATGATGAAATTAAAGTATATTTTTCCCATACACCTATATCAAAGCGACTCATCTTTATCTTTTGGGGTCAGCTGGGTTTTCTGTTTTTAATTATGCCATATTTGACATAGACTTGCACTATTATGTCAGCACAATGGAAGGATTCTGACAGAAAATCAAATTCTTAAACAATAGTATTGACGTTATCGATGAAACAGCCAAGATTAAATATAGCCAAGCCCAATTATGACTGAATGTCAGAAACGAGGGTGACTTGTTTCATACAAGCCTGAATTCTTCAGAGGATGGAAGGGGGTCCATAAATTCTTGCCATCAGGATTTCAAATAGAGGAAGATGTTGCGTAGCAACAAGCTTTGTGGGCCGTATTAAACATATAGCCTAGTTGCATGTTCCCAATGTTTGGTTCTCGGTAGATGGTTTGACGTGCATGTTGAGGAAGCAGAGAAGGCCAGATCTCAGTAATTTGTTGTGAGAGTTTCAATAAATGAGTTATCAACTAGTAAACCCTCCTTTCACAAAATATTTGAATATAAATATATTTTCTTCAAGGTTTTTTCTTTATGTGATACTTTGCAAATGTATTCAGATGGAGAAGGACGTGATTAATGCCATCTATGGTGGTCTTGAATTGGATAGACTATAGCCAAAAATAGACATAAGAAAAAATTGTGTTAGCCTAGTATGGGATTAAGATTAAATCACATTCTAACCTGGTAGGATGGACTCTTTTTGTTAATTCTTTTTTTTTATTTCAACAGTTTTTTCAGAATAATTCTGAGATCCTCTATGCCTGGGAACTGCCTTTCAAGAAGCCTAGTTGAGTTAGGCTAGGTGAATGAAACTATCAAAATGGATCTAGGTCCCTAATGATTCCCTGAGAAGATGCTTTGGTAAAATTTTACTTTTGAATTTCGGCTATCAAACAAAGGGGTTGGGTTGGGAAAATGAAACTTTCAGGGATGGGTCTACAGGCTAAAGTATATCCTGGGAAGGTATTTTGAGGTACCCATCTCTGCACCTTCTCCCTCTAGAAAGCCCTGAAATTTGCCTACATGACCTTAAATTACCTTAAATTGAATTGTCTAGCAAAATAAGGATTAAGTCCTGTAGAATTGCTGGTTAGTGATGATGATGGTCAGATGTCTCAACAGCATCCCACTCAGTTTGCCATGGCTTTGATGACCATTTTCCATCAACAGCTATTTTAAAGGCAGCAGTAATAGGGGTAGTGTCTGCTTCTATTGTGAGTGAATTCCACAAACTCACTATTCTGCTAGTGAAGAAGCTATTGCATAGTTTAGTGGCAGCTCTCTTCTGATATAGTTTCTGACTGTGGCCCATAGTTCTGGCAGACCAGTCAAGTTGAAATGGCTTATTTAATAGAGAGTTAGAATTCAGGAGCTTATGCATCATAATAATATCACCCCTTTTATGTCTGTAGACCAGAGTGGGGAGTTTCAGTTTCTTCAGACTGGATGAGTTGGCTAGTTTAAGTATTTGCATCCCTCAATTGCTTTTGTAGCCTGTCTCTGAACTGCTTCTAACTTCTGCTGGTCACCTTTGTTGAGGGGGCTAGCAACACACATGCCAAACTCCAAATTAGGCCTGACCAATGCCTTATATAATTTAGTCATCACCATAGGTGACCTACTAGTGACTGTACTTTTTATAATGCCAAGGGTTAGGAATGCTTTGGCTACAGCAGTCTGTGTGTGCACAGTGAATTTTAATTCTTTATTGACTATGAACCCCAAGTCTCTCTCCACTTCACACAAGATAATAGTCTGTCTTGATCCATCCATCCCTAACATATGATAAGGGCATTTCTCATTTTTCTTTCCACTAAGTTGCCCACTAGGAAAGTACCCTTAGTTCATTCTACATAGAGGCTCTCTTATTGGGCATATTGACAGGTGCAATGAGTTTGGAGTCATCAGCATAAAGACTTATTTTATTTTTGACTGTGGTTGGTGCATCATTAATATAAATGTTGAATAAAGTTGGTCCCAATATGTTTCCCTGGGGCACTCCACTTAATACTTCCACTTATTCTGAAAAGAATACCAGTCCATTTTTTCCAAATATTTTCACCCTTTGCTTTCTCCTGGAAAGAAACTGAAGCACCCATTCTATGATTTCATTATGTATTCCAATTGCAAATAAATTGGTCCTTATTCAATGGTGACATACTTTATTGAAGGCTTTTGCAAAATCCAATAGAACCAAGTTGACAGGGATTGCTTGATCTAGATGCTCAGTAACATAATCATATGCATCAATCAAACTAGTCCCAACTGAGCATCCATGTCTGAAGCCACACTGACTATCACTGAGCAGCTCATTGGTGGTCAGGTGTTCAACAATGTGAATATTCACAATTCCTTCTAAGATTTTACCAGCTACAGATGTAAGACTAACAGGTCAATAATTGGAAACACTGTTACAGCTACCCCTTTGTGTACAGGTATAACATTAGCATTCTGCCAGTCCTGAGGAATCTGCTTAGTATCAAGAGACTTCTGAAACATGTTCACAAGGGGAAGGGCTATTTTTGCATGAACTTCTTTCTATACTCATGGGTGAACTTCATCAGGGCCAACTGATTTGTTAGGATTAAGCAGCTTCAGACAACTCTCAACATCAGAGGCAACCACAGTTAGGCTATCTTTTGCATAAGTTCCTCAATAGAATATTCTGGTAAGGGGGCATGGTCTGAAGGTGTCAACACTGACTTAAATTGACTATTCAATTCAGCTGCAATATCTTTTGGGGTACTAACTATATTGCCATTCACAAGTAGTTCCATAACTGAGTGTCTCCCCAGATTCTGAGCTGCCATGGGTATGACCAGTCTATACATATTGAAATTTTGACAAAACCACATTTTACCTTAATTTTCAGTTACCATTTGCTTTTTCTCTGCCTTTCGTTCTGAAAATGCAATTCCTGTCATTCGAGTAGAATTCTGAGCCATATCAATTCTTTTTTCAAAATTTAGGAAATATATTTCCATATCTTTGAAACCTTATAAATTGGGATTGAGGAAAGTTGTGAAGGTGAAAGCAATTTTGTTGTACTTCATCCAAGCAAAAGATCTATTTTGCAAGATTTCACTTTCATAACACACATATTTTTGAAGGTCATCAAAGGTCAGGACCCTCTAGAGGGAGAAAGAGTAGAGGTACCGTAGGTATTTCAAAATACCTTCCCAGGACATACTTTAGCCTGTAGACCCATCCCTGAAAGTTTTATTTTCCAAACCTAACTCCTTTTTGATATAGCAAGAAGTCAATCAACTAGAATTTTACCCCAAATTGTTTTCAGCTTCACAACTTTGCTCAGGTTTTAAAGATATGGAAATACATTTCCTAAATTTGGAAGAAGAAAAAACATTGATATGGCTCAGAATTCTACTCAACAGGAATTGCATTTTCAGAACTAAAGGCAGAGAAAAAGCAACTGGTAACTGAAAATTAAGGTAAAATGTTGGTTTGTCAAAATTTCAATTAGGTATAGACCTGTCATGTAGGCAATTTTCAGGACCCTCTAGAGGGAAAAGGAGTGGAGGCTGGTGCTTCAAAATGCTTTCCTGGGATATACTTTTGCCTATAAACTCATCCCCAAAAGTTTCATTTTCCCAACTTAACCCATTTCCAAGATAGCCAAAAGTCACTAAAGTAGAAATTTACCAATGCTTTTAAGTAGGCTACATACATCCATCCCTTTGCCTCCAAAGAACACTGAACTATAATGACCGTTCTTATTTCCTCAAAATTCAGGTGAAATCATCAGAAACAGATGTACAGCTTAAATGAGACACAAAAAAAGTATTTATCCAATTATTAAAGTTTAAAAAATTCTTGAATTTCTCTTTGATTTGGAATAAAAGCCTTTGTTTTTCCAAGATTTTCTAAAACTGAAGGAATTATATTTTCAATCAACTAATATCTTTTTGTCCTAAAAAAATGCACAATAGTTCAATATAGAGTAGATGAGAAGACGAAAAAAGAAAAAGAAGAAGAGACTCACAAAGGAATCTATACTACAAGAAATCTAGAATAGATTCAATGTTTCTACTAACACAAAGCAGGACGGAGGCAGGACGGAATCATTCATGAAAGTCTTGTTTACTTAGTTCAAAGGTTTTTGAAGAAAGTGAAAAGCCCCTTGCCTAGAAACTTAGTTCTTTCTTGAATAGGCATTCTTTACCCGTCTATAAGTGTTAGAAAATGTGCTTAAGTGCATTTTTACATTTACTTGAAATGGATTAATGTGGACTTTGAAAGTACCTTGTAGCATAAGCTATGTTTGGCGTCAAAATTGAATTTCAGATTGCTCTTAAAAGAAGATCTAAAAAAAAGACCTGTGACTAGACTAAAATCAGGGATCACATAAGGATGATATTTCTTTTTTATACCCAGGATCATTAAATTGAACTCCTTTAAATAGAAACAAATACTGACTTTAGCTACATAGCAATAAAATCAGTGGAAACACACTTGGTTTGCTGGATTATGCTTGATCTGGAAAGTATATGAACCTGATAATAGTGATACAAAGATGAGCAAAAATATCAAAAGTCAATATGAATATGCTGTTACAAAGATCATCCTTGGTGCTTGGGTGGGCTTCATTCCCTCCCTTTGAGGTTCAACCATTTGAAATTTTGTGATTATGCTTCAATATTTATGACCGTTTTTTTTTGTTTTGTACACCCATAGAAGAGGAAAGGTTGCCAAAATTAAGCTGAGATTATAACACAAAGAACCAAAAGTCAATATGAATATGCTGTTACAAAGATCATTCTTGGTGGTTGGGTGGGCTTCATTCCCTCCCTATGAGGTTCAAAGATGTGAAAATTTGTGATTGTGCTTGAATATTTATGCCCAATTTTTGTCTTGTATACTTGCAGAAGGGGAGAGGGTAGAAGCTTTAAAATGCACTTTTTTGTTGTTTGCTTTAACTTCTTATTTGATAGATTTGTGGAAGTGTAAGTAAAGACTTTAGAAAACTAAAATGCACACTTTGCCTACTATGGTATAGGTTAACTAACAGCTCAATGACTTAGAGAGGAGCTACTCTTATCCTCCAAGTTTGGTCCTAGGGCCCTTTCAAAGGAAAAATAATGGCATCAAACTTCTTATTTTAGTGCCTCATTTCCCTGATAAAATATGCTTTAACCGTCTCCTCCCTCCTGAGGCTTTGACCTGTAAATACATGTGGGAATGAATTCTAAATATAATTAAATAGGGTACACCTGCCTTTTGAAAATTGTCTAAAGGAAGGGGATTTGCAGGCGAGGAGGGGCTCTATCATCTGCAACTCCACGTTTTACCTCTTGAAAGCCTTTGCATCTTGGCATAAAAAGAGGGATATCCTTAGAGCCAAACTTTCTTAAGGCCTATGTGAAATAATTAAGTTTGGAGTAATGTCAAGAGCTGAGAGTTTTAGGTCTAAAACTCTTCATTAGACCTAAAATCTGAATTCATTTAGGCCTACTGTTAAGAGAAAGATAAGAAAAGCTTCAAAAGGAGTCTGCACAAAAAGGTAGACAGGGCTTGGAGAAAATTCAGACTATTAAAGCAATAGTAATTTGAAGCTATATATGGGAACTTATCCAAGCATTTTGCAATGTGTGATTATTATTTTTTTCTTTTGTCATATTCATTTAGCATATTTTTTTCATTTTATTGTTTAGTCTACTGAACTTTTATTTTGTATTCAGTGGGTAATAAAATTATTATTATATATTTTTATTTTTATCAAGTTAAAATTCCGAATCTCCTGCTCAAAGTGAAGCATCAAACCTGATAATAATTTTATACTAACAATTGTAAGTAAAGAGTTTCTGCTTCTATGCAGAAATAGGTTTGTTTGCCAGAATTACTAACAATAGTAAAATTGCTAGTCACAATTCATGTAGTTTATGTAAAAGCCCTCTGTAAACCCTTTTTGATGTTCTTTTGAGCCCTTATAGAGTAAGGGGTCTTTTCCTTATAATACTGCTCCAACACCAATAAAGCATTTGGAATAAAGTCTTGTAGTAACTCACCTTTAAAACGAACATAAATTACTATGAATGAATAAGGGTGACCCCAAAACAAATGAACACTAAAATGAATAACCATGTAAAACTTCAACAAAAAAGGATTAGGGCTAACATCAAGAGAATCATTTGAGGTTTATAATTTGTATTTCAAGCAGTTTGTTTTTATTTGTCATATTTTATTATTTGTTTAATATTTTCAGTTTGTTTTTATAAAGAAAAGTGATGTTTGTACTTTACAAAAATATGTTTTATTTCAAACAGAGTGTTTTAATTTTTAATTTTAGTTTTTTAATTTTTAATTAGTGTTTAATTTTTAATAGCATCAACAACAGCACAACTACAAAATTATGTCTCTGGTCTAATCAATGGGTAGCCTACATGTAAGAGTGGTACTATATGTTATCTTCCTTCCTTGTCAAAATCTTTGAATAGCTTGAAATGCAATTGCATTTCATTGAAAATGCAATTTATTGTGAACAGGCTGAATTTTATTTGTGTAAATATCAACATAAAAATAAGAAAATCACAATAATAACGAAGATTAATGAACAGAACTAATGAAAGTAGTCTGATGTTAAAATATAATGATATTTATTGGTGGAAGGCTTAGTAATTTTTGATACATTAATGTTTTAAAACAAAAATTATTTAAGAAATATTTTTGTTTTCAGTAAACAAATATATTCTGTTTTCAGTCTGCTGTGATTATAATCCTTATAGTAATGCCCCCAAATCAAGAGTGGGATAGAGCATGTTTCTCTGGAATCAGTGTCCTCTCTCCTTCAGAAAAATTAAAAAATCATTTATCTAAATTTGTACTTATATTGTATTGTGCTCAGCTTTTCAAAATATCATTGTTGTACCCTTTTCTTTTCTGCTGCCTGAGGTTGCTTTTTCTCACCATGCTCGTAATTTTTATTTGCTGTCTTTTGTAAAAAAAAAAAAAAATGTATTTTGGAGACATATCATTTCTGTTTGCCGAAAATTCTGAATAATCTTAGTTTATAGGCTTTCTGTCAGTAATATTTCAGGAGCACTAGTAGTATAATTGTAAAATGGCTACCGACATGTTTTATTTTTCTTTGTGCATTGTATTTTAGACATATAGTGGTGATTGAAAGAAAAGCAAAAAAAAGAAAAAAAGAAGAAGAGCAACCCAACCAAAAAAGTGATTTTTACAATTTATTCAGGTGGTGTGGTGTAAGTTTTCTGTATGGGAGTTTCTGAAAATAGTGAGTTCAATGGTATATTTTTTGTTTTTATCTGATGCCATTTTTGAGGTGTTTTAGGCTATTTTTTGAAATTTCCATAAATTTGTTTTTGCAATAAACTTTTACTATTAAAACTAATTGAAATAGTAGTTACCATTCCTGAATTAGATACAAATAACATTTTTTTTTATTATCCGACAGTTTTTAATTTTTTTTTAAACTATGGGGCTTGGCTCTTTACTATGTTGCAGCTTTTCCTTCAACCATGATCTGTTAATATTGTGTTGAATTCAATTTAGAATTTTACTGTCTTTTGTTGTGTACAAATGGTAAACAGGGTCAAAATTTGAGAACTGGATTTAATATTTTTTCTGGAGGAGGAGGGACTTCTGGACAAACTTTAGTAGAAATTTTTGCCTATCCTTGTTGTATGCAGTATAAGCTTGCTTTCAAAGAGAGGGGACATGCCCTTTCAAAATCTCAAAATTTAATGACAAAGTTTCTTATGTATCCTGTAGAATTTTCCCATTTTGCACTTATTCACCACCCTCCATTATTGTCCAAAATAAATTTCATTAGCAAGAGATTTCCTTTGAAGATGACAACTGTCAAAGCTCTGTACATGTTGAAATACTTACCCATTTGTGACACATCATCAAATCCTCCATTTTTAGAACATTTATAGATTTTTAAGGCTTTAAAGGGGGAGTTATTGCCCCATTACCTTTGCACTCATTCGTTTACTGATGATGATTCACATGTATTAATATGTTTTTTGATCAACTAATTATTTTATTATTATTATTATTATTAATTATTTTATTTCTAGGTACCAAGGAAAAATAGGAGCTTACAATAGAGATTTTTGGGAAGAATCAGTTGAATTTCGGATATTACAGGGGCTGTCTAACATACCAAAGAAAACTGCCAAATTGAAAAATGAACTTCTTGATATTGACTTTATTAGAGGTTAGTCCCTATACCATTATTTGTTGTTCTTATTCTTTATAGTTTTATGTATCACCGTTATTCTCTTTAGTACAGTTATGTCAAGGTCTGTCATGGAAGTTCAAAACTAGGGTTTCTTACCAAAAATGTTGCATGTAACAAATGTTGATGGCTATAGAGGGTTTTGTCTTTGTCCCCCTTTTATTCCTTTTTTTTGCATAGAGAACGGGTCTTTGCAATGTAAAGCTCATTTTCGAGTCTTCTTCTTGCCTACGTATCCCTTGTGCTGCATTACATAAGCAGCAGGGAGGGGACTCGGCCCCCCTGATATGCTAAATTTTCTTGAATTCCTGGGCAATTCTTGTACAAACTATCACATAAATTTGTGTTTACTATTAGGCCCAAACACACACACAAAGAAAAGTCATGTGTACATGTTTAGTATGTTGTGTTAAGAACACAACATAATGCAACAAAATGAAAATCAAAGTAACAATTGTTTAAAAATTTTCTTTCTACACTCGTCCATCTTAAATTTTTTCAATGATCTTTTTGATCAGGATTTTTGTTTCAATATGATTCAATTCAAATCACAACTCAAATTCGTTACACCATTTCTGTTTTCCTTTGATTAGGTTTAAAAATTTATGTTAAGAGGGTTAAATTGCTTAGACTAGGAATTTATGAGGGTAGAAAGGTGATGTCAAGTTGAGAAGATCAATCAAGCAGATAGTTTTACTTACTTTACTATTGTAAATTACTATTACTAGATAGTATTACTAGCTAAGATTGTGGTTGCAGTGAAGACGTTAGAAGCAGAACAGCCAAGGTTCGGAATGTTTTTTCACAATTGAAAAAAGCTTGGAAAATAAGTCTGCAAACCAAGATAGGAACATAGAAAGTTACAGTGATGACAGTGGTCAAGTATGGTCCTGAAATGTGGGTGTTTGATAGACAGAGGAGAACTAGTTGTATGCCTTCTAGAGGAATTTTCTAGGGATTCCTTTGAGCACCTTTATGACTGACCATATTTCAAACAGTAAGCAGTAGGAAAAATGTAGTTCTATCCCATTTTTGAGGGTTATAATGAGAAAAAGGTTGAGATGGCTTGGATACGTTCTGTGGATGAAGGATGACAGATTACCAAAGATCGTGCTCTTTAACCAACCATCTAGGACTAGACGAAAAGTAGATGGTCCCTGAAAGGGCTGGGTGATGTCATTGGGAAAGATTTAAAGGAAAAGGGAACTTTTGAGAGGTTGTAAAGAGGGAAAATTTGAATAGGTTGGGATGGAGGAGATACCTGTGCAGCTGTGTTGGCCTCATTGCCTGATGAAGTGAGTTGTTAATATTAATAGTAGCATTTAAATTTCTCAGACGCGAGAATTTTTTTTACACCTTGGGAAGCTTCTACACAAATTACGAAAAGCTTATTTAGCCTTTCATACATAAGATAATTAGAGGACAGTTTCGTTTTTTTTTATGAATCTTCTTATTAACACGTTATAACACGGTTTGAGAAGACCGTGCATTTCTCTCCTTTGAAGCAAATAGCTATTCTGAATCTGTATTCAGGCATTGCTTCAATAGGCTACTAAGATGAATAAATAAAATATGCTCTAATTTAGGATTATTAGCAGTTTTAATGTTTGCGTCCAAAAATGAAAGGTTACCATTTTTTGCCAACTAAAACAAACCACTAAACCCATTAAGACAGGTCTTAAGGTATCATAAATTCCTATAACCAGGTGAAATCTAATCTAACAATGAGAAATAAATAAACGTCTACCGGTTGAGTACTGAGTTAATAATTCAGCTCTCTGGTTCTAAGTATTTTCAAACAGTTCGTGGTAACGAACGGAGCGACCCGGCTCAATAGTAACCAAAACTCTAAAAAATAGAATTTTGATACCAATAGCTACATCAAAAGAATCGCATTTTAATGCTGATTTTAAATATATAAGTTTCATCAAGTTTAGTTTTACCCATCAAAAGTTACGAGCCTGAGAAAATTTGCCTTATTTAAGAAAATAGGGGGAAACACCCCCTAAAAGTTGTAGAATCTTAACGAAAATTACACCATCAGATTCAGCGTATCAGAGAACCATACTGTAGAATTTTCAAGCTCCTATCTACAAAAATGTGGAATTTTGTATTTTTTGCCAGAAGACAAATCACGGATGCGTGTTTATTTGTTTGTTTGTTTTTTTTTCCCCCCAGGGGTCATCGTATCGACCAAGTGGTCCTAGAATGTCGCAAGAGGGCTCATTCTAACGGAAATGAAAAGTTCTAGTGCCCTTTTTAAGTGACCAAAAAAATTGGTGGGCATCTAGGCCCCCTCCCACGCTCATTTTTTCCCAAAGTCAACGGATCAAAATTTTGAGATAGCCATTTTGTTCAGCATACTCGAAAATCATAATAACTATGTATTTGGGGATGACTTACTCTCCCACAGTCCCTGGGGGAGGGGCTGCAAGTTACAAACTTCAACCAGTGTTTACATATAATAATGGTTATTGGGAAGTGTACAGACGTTTTCAGGTGGATTTTTTTTTTGTTTTGGGGGTAGGGTTGAGGGAGGGGGCTATTTGGGAGGATCTTTCCTTGGAGGAATATGTCATGGGGAAAAAATTCAATGAAAAGGGCGCAGGACGAATCTGGTCACGTTAGAAAAAAACGTCAAATTCAGAGCTTAATATACAATGTTGGGTCTTCGGAGCATCTCTATTATGGAGTATAATTTGAAAATAACACAACTATACGAGCGATAAAACGTATATATCACAACCATAACTCAAAAAAAAGAAAGAACTGCTAAGAGATAACACAACTATAAAGCGAAAACAGGTGAAAACTAACAGGAAAATAAACGAACTAAGAGGTTGAAGGGGCCCAGAGAAAAATATAATCCTTTTCCAATTTTGAGCCTAACTTCCGCAAAGCAGTAATAATGTCAGAAGCCTCGAAATACCGAATTATTTTCTTTTCAAACAGTTCGTGGTAAAGAACTGTAGTAAGGAGCGACCCGGCTCAAGTTTCATCAAGTTTAGTTTTACCCATCAAAAGTTACGAGCCTGAGAAAATTTGCCCTATTTTCGAAAAAGGGGGAAACATCCCCTAAAAGACATAGAATCTTAAAGAAAATCACACAATCGCATTCGTCATATCAGAGAACTCTATAGCAAAAATTTCAAGTTCCTATCTAAAAAAAGTGGAATTACATATTTTTTGCCAGAAGACAAATCACAGGTGCGTGTTTATTTGTTTGTTTGTTGTTTTTTTTCTTTTCCCCAGGGGTCATCGTATTGACCAAGTGGTCTTAGAGTGTCGCAAGAGGGCTCATTCTTACGGAAATGAAAAGTTCTAGTGCCCTTTTTAAGTGATAAAAAAATTGGAGGGCAAATAGGCCCCCTCCCACGCTAATTTTTTTCCAAAAGTCAACAGATTAAAATTTTGAGATTGCCATTTTGTTCCACATAGTCGAAAACCATAATAACTATGTCTTTGGGAATGACTTACTCCCCCACAATCGCTGGGGGAGGGGCTGCAAGTTACAAACTTTGAAAAGTTTGTTACGTAAGTTAATTCTTAAGTTACGTATATTTTTTACTAATAAAAACGTTCGTTGAAAATTAAAAGTTGTAGTAGCTTTTTAAGTAACCGAAAAATTGGAGGGCAGCTAGGCCTCCTTCCCCACCCCTTATTTCTTAAAATCGGCTGATCAAAACTAAGAGAAAGCCATTTAGCCAAAAAAAAAATTAATATACTAATTTCATTTCAATATTTTATGTGCGGAGAGCCAAAATCAAACATGCATTAATTCAAAAACGTTCAGAAATTAAATAAAAAAAAAACTTGTTTTTTTTTTAACTGAAAGTAAGGAGCGACATTAAAACTTAAAACGACAGAAATTACTCCATATATGAAATGGGTTGTCCCCTCCGCAGTCCCTCGCTCTTTACGCTAAAGTTTGACTCTTTGCCACAATTCTACTTTTTAAAACAATTAAAAACTTTAATATGCTGTCAAATAGTGGAAGTTTCTGGTCGAGTTATGGTTTAATGGTACCAAATGGGGGTACATGTTGCCGGAAAGATCTTGGAAAGATTTCTCGTTTTGTGTTGCCCCCTCCCCCACGTTACGTGTTTGTCAAGAGTGCTCCTCTTCCTGAGGGAAGTGATATGTCACGTCTTAGAAACTATTATTCAAGTTTTGTAAATATTTCCTATACCTTCCTTCTAGGCACAGTAACTCAACAATAATTCAGAATTTCCATGTCCGGGATCCTTTCCATCATTTAGATAGTATTGAGCTCCGTGTTAAGCATAAATCAGTAACAGTAAAGTCGCGCATCGTGCCTCTTTCCCGTGAATTAAATAAAAAAAAACTATTTTTTTTTAGCCGAAAGTAAGGAGCGGCATTAAAACTTAAAACGAACAGAAATTACTCCGTATATGAAATGGGTTGTCCCCTCCGCAATCCCTCCCTCTTTACGCTAAAGCTTTTAATTGTTTTAAAAAGTAGAATTGTGGCAAAGAGTCAAACTTCAGCGTAAAGAGCGAGGGATTGCGGAGGGGACAACACATTTCATATACGGAGTAATTTCTGTTCGTTTTAAGTTTTAATGTCGCTCCTTACTTTCGGCTAAAAAAATTAGTTTTTTTTTTATTTAATTTCTGAACGTTTTTTAATTAATGCATGTTTGGTTTTGGCTCTCCGCACATAAATTATTAAAATGAAATTGGTATATTAATTCTTTTTTTGGCTAAATGGCTTTCTCTTAGTTTTGATCAGACGATTTTGAGAAATAAGGGGTGGAGAAGGAGGCCTAGCTGCCCTCCAATTTTTCGGTTACTTAAAAAGGCAACTAGAACTTTTAATTTTTAATGAACGTTTTTATTAGTAAAAAATACACGTAACTTAAGAATTAACTTACGTAACAAACTTTCATAACCTTATATTTTTATTATGTATACGAGGGGGTTTGTACCCTCGTTAATACCTCGCTCTTTACACTAAATCGTAAGTTTTGTCCCAATTCTTTAAGAATGACCCCTGAATCAGAAAGGCCGTAGAATAAATAGTTGAGATTACTAAAAATACTTTAGCATAAAGAGCAAGGTATTTATCTCCTCCTAAATACCTCGCTCTTTATGCTAAAGTATTTTTAGAACCCCTCATATGCGTAATTATCTCTGTTCGTTTTAAGTTTCAATGCTACTTCTTCCTTTCATTTGAAAAAACGTTTTCATGTTTATTTTTCATTGTTTTCTTATAGTAATGCTAGAGAATCCTGCGCCCTTTTCATTGAATTTTTCTTCCCCCATGACAGATTCCTCCAAGGAAAGATCCTCCAACATAGCCCCCTCTCCTCAACCCCACCCCCAAACAAAATAAAATCCCCCTGAAAACGTCTGTACACTTCCCAATAACCATTACTATATGTAAACACTGGTCAAAGTTTGTAACTTGCAGCCCCTCCCCCAGGAATTGTGGGGGAGTAAGTCATCCCCAAAGACATAGTTATTATGGTTTTCAACTATGCTGAACAAAATGGGTATCTCAAAATTTTGATCCGTTGACTTTGGGAAACAAATGAGCGTGGGAGGGGGCCTAGATGCCCTCCAATTTTTTCGGTCATTTAAAAAGGGCACTAGAACTTTTCATTTCCGTTAGAATGAGCCCTCTTGCGACATTCTAGGACCACTTGGTCGATACGATGACTCCTGGGAAAAAAAAAAAAAAAACAAAAAACAAACAAATAAACACGCACCCGTGATTTGTCTTCTGGCAAAAAATACAAAATTCCACATTTTTGTAGATAGGAGCTTGAAACTTCTATAGTAGGGTTCTCTGATACGCTGAATCTGATGGTGTCATTTTCGTTAAGATCCCACAACTTTTAGAGGGTGTTTCTCCCTATTTTCTTAAATAAGGCAAATTTTCTCAGGCTCGTAACTTTTGATGGGTAAGAGTAAACTTGATGAAACTTATATATTTAAAATCAGCATTAAAATGCGATTCTTTTGATGTAGCTATTGATATCAAAATTCAATTTTTTAGAGTTTTGGTTACTATTGAGCCGGGTCGCTCCTTACTACAGTTCGTTACCACGAACTGTTTGATAGTGCTTCAAGTGATTTATAATGTTTAATTTTTTTATTTCTAACAACCTCCACTTCTTCTTTTGTATTTTTATATTGGACTTGTAAATAAACAAAAAATATCAGATTAATGCGTCAGAGTAATGCGTGAAGCTTCTGGACAAGTATACTTGTCCAGAATTTGTATACAAGTATACAAATAGATGGAATGGGATTATTTTAGCATAGTTCTGTTTATATTTTTTTTATCTATTTAACTTCAGTTGATATTAAGATATAACAAAAAATGAGAGAAAATAGAAAAATGGCTATAGTATTATTGGTCATGAAGTGTAATGTCTTGAATGTGTTTGGTTGTTTATGTTAAACTTTAAACAGCATTTAGCCCCTTGAACATTGTTGCCCCTTGTTAGCCCCTTGGAAATTGTTACAGCATTCTTGGTCATGAAGTGTAATGTTTTGTATGTGTGAAACTCTAAACAGCATTTCATCCCTTGGACAAAATATATTTCATTGACCCAATCCTATTAATTATTTTTATTTTCATTATTTGTTGCCATTATTTAGCAGCATGCCCTCATAAGGTTAGCCATAGATATGCTTCTGATTAAATTTTTTGTTGTTAATAATAAATTATTTATTACTGCTTTTGTATAAAGTTAATGATTCATCGCCATTCGTATGTTAAATCTGTGAAGCTGTTCAGATAATACCGCAAAAATATATCATGTTTTTAAAGTGATTATCTTAGCGTATCTATATTGGCCAACATAACAGTTATGAGTATCAAGTTGAAACTCAGGAATTCTAAGGGGGATATTATACTAAATAAAAAATAGCATATATATCCAGGTTGACAAACTGGCACGTCTGTAATATCCCAAGAAAAGTTAAGGGTATCAAGTTGAAATTTTTAGAGAATGTTAAACTATAGATACTATATTGATCCAGGTTGCAAAACGCCGTATCTCCAATATTTCTGGAATGGCTAATAGTATTAAGTTGAAACTCTCAGGGAATGTTGGGTGGAGAGGGTATTGAACTGAATCAAAAGACACTATGTGGATCTAGATTGTCAACATGGTGTGTACAATATCTCAGAAGTGGTAAGGGCATTAGGTCAAAATTCTTAGGAAATGCCAAGGGGGGTTAGAAATAAATCAAAAGGGAATTTTCGCTTTCAACTGTCAAAATAGAGTAAGTGAAATTAATCAAGAACTGCCAGGATATTAAGTTACTGCCTTCATAATTTGTTAGACCACACTGGTTTTCCATATACAGAAAATTAAGGGAGGGAAATGGGTTTGATTTAAATAAAGCAGTGAGGATGAAATGAAAATACAAACAACAAAAACAATTAATTAATAAAACATCCGAATATTTCAAATCCACAACCGGGAGCCTTTTTTCAACGGGGGAAAAAAGAACAAAGAGAAAAAAAAAGCTAAATCATCTAAAGAAAAAAGTAGTACACAAGCAAATATACAAAACTTGCATCTTAATAGTACAGTTTTGCCATTTTTTTGGAATTTTATCAAGATGTGAGTTTTATTTATTTGTTTGTCTTTTTTTCCTTATCTTGTGTGTTATTTTTGGTCTTTTTCTTTAGATTATTTAACCATTTCTTTCTCTTTGTTCTTTTTTCGCCGTTCAAAATGGCTCCTGGATGTGGAAGTGAAATATTTTGATGTTCTTATTAATTAACTAGCTGTTGGGGTGGCGCTTCGTGCCACCCCAACACCTAGTTGGTGGGGGCGCTTCGCAACCCCCCAAGCCCCCCCCGCGCGCGTAAGTCGTTACGCGCCATAATAGTTACGCGCCATTGTAGTTGTGTCCCTATGTCCCACCTGTGAATATAGATATATATATATATATATATATATATATATATATATATATATATATATATATATATATATATATATATATATATATATATATATATATATATATATATATATATATATATATATATATGGTTTTAACTACGTAAAACTTGCGAATATACAACATTCTTTGCTGTCCCATTGTCTTTGCATATAAATAGATTGTCAGGTTTACCGACTCTTGAACATGCAACATATAATGGTCCATGGGAAAACAATCTGTATTCAGATCTATACCTCATGATTCTAATGATTGCCCTTGAGCTTTGTTGATGGTGATTGCTAATCGACCATTCCCTGTCCCGGTGTCCCGGTCGTCATTTATATCCCCCTGTTTCCCCCGGTGTCCCCGTTGTAGTTGTGTCCCTGTGTCCCGGTCGTCATTTATATTCCCTGTGTCCCGGTCGTCATTTGTATCCCGGTGTCCCGGTCTGTATATACATTCGTTTTTTAGTTTTGTTTTTCTCCTTTATTTTTTTCCTTTTTTTTTCTTTTTTAGTTTATTTAGATTTTTAGATTTTTTAGTTTTTTTATTAGTTTTTAGTTTTTTTTTCTTTTTAGTTTTTTTGTAGTTTTTACCTTCTTTTTAGTTTTGTTAGTTTTTTTTTTTACTTATGTCCTGGTCGTCATTTATACTCCCTGTGTCCCGGTGCTTTGTTGATTGCTAATCGAACATTCCTTTTGTCCTGGTCGCTTTCTCTTTGAGTGTCGTCATTTATTTTTTTCTTTTTTAGTTCTTTTAGTTTTTACCTTTTTTAGTTTTTTTTAGTTTTTTAGATGAAAATTTTTTTTAGTTTTTTCCTTTTTTTCTTTTTAGTTTTTTATTGGTTTTTACCTTTATTTTAGCTTATTTTTCAGTTTTTTCCTTTTTTTTAGTTTTTTTTTATTTTTTATTTTTTTTAGTTTTTTACTTTTTTTTAGTTTTTTTATTTTTTTAGTTTTTTTTAGCTTTTTTACTTTTTTTATTAGTTTTTATTTTTTTTTGTAGTTTTTGCCTTTTTTTAGTTTTTTCAGTTTTTTTTTTAGTTTTTTATTGGTTTTTACCTTTATTTTAGCTTATTTTTCAGTTTTTTCCTTTTTTAGTTTTTTTTTAGTTTTTAGTTTTTTACCTTTTTTTAGTTTTTTTTAGTTTTTTTACTTTTTTAGCTTTTTTATTTTTTTTATTAGTTTTTAGTTTTTTTTGTAGTTTTTGCCTTTTTTTAGTTTTTTTAGTTTTTTAGCTTTTTTATTAGTTTTTAGTTTTTTTTTGTAGTTTTTGCCTTTTTTTAGTTTTTTTCTTTTTAGTTTTTTTGTAGTTTTTACCTTCTTTTTAGTTTTGTTAGTTTTTTTTTTTTACTTATGTCCTGGTCGTCATTTATACTCCCTGTGTCCCGGTGCTTTGTTGATTGCTAATCGAACATTCCTTTTGTCCTGGTCGCTTTTTCTTTGAGTGTCGTCATTTATTTTTTTCTTTTTTAGTTCTTTTAGTTTTTACCTTTTTTAGTTTTTTTTAGTTTTTTAGATGAAAATTTTTTTTAGTTTTTTCCTTTTTTTCTTTTTAGTTTTTTATTGGTTTTTACCTTTATTTTAGCTTATTTTTCAGTTTTTTCCTTTTTTTTAGTTTTTTTTTATTTTTTATTTTTTTTTAGTTTTTTACCTTTTTTTAGTTTTTTTAGTTTTTTTAGTTTTTTAGCTTTTTTACTTTTTTTATTAGTTTTTAGTTTTTTTTGTAGTTTTTGCCTTTTTTTAGTTTTTTCAGTTTTTTTTTAGTTTTTTATTGGTTTTTACCTTTATTTTAGCTTATTTTTCAGTTTTTTCCTTTTTTTTAGTTTTTTTAGTTTTTAGTTTTTTTAGTTTTTTATCTTTTTTTAGTTTTTTAGTTTTTTTATTTTTTTTTATTAGTTTTTAGTTTTTTTTGTAGTTTTTGCCTTTTTTTAGTTTTTTTAGTTTTTTAGCTTTTTTATTAGTTTTTAGTTTTTTTTGTAGTTTTTGCCTTTTTTTAGATTTTTTAGTTTTTTAGCTTTTTTATTTTTTTTATTAGTTTTTAGTTTTTTTTGTAGTTTTTGCCTTTTTTTTAGTTTTTTCAGTTTTGACGTCACCTGATCCAGTTTTTTCAGGTGACGTCACCTGATCCACGATCCACAGATCCACAGACAACTTATTTTTATATATATAGATTGTTTTGCTTTTTTTTATCATTTCATTGTCACTTTATTTGAATTCAACCCGTTTTTCTCTCTTAGTTTTTCATTAGGGGAGAGTATCTATTTTTGAACAATTTTTTTTGTTTGCTTTCCAACTCCCTCATGCTTTGTGATGAGAAAGTAAAATTTCTCATGATCTTTCCATTAACTATGAAAGCTATTCCCAAGGTCTTAAACATGGAGCTCGTTCAGTTTTTAAGGAAATGTATTTGTTCCACTACCTCTATTTTCTGCAATTTTGGGAGAAGTGGTAAACCATACTTGGGACAGACCCTAATATGTTTCTTATTAAGTACATAAAAAGACCCTTATCAAGTACATAGGTGTAAAATAAGAATTAAGAAAAGCACTCATCATGTGTTTATAGTATACTAAATCCTGATAGATCAAGAGGAAATGCAGAATGTCCTGCTGATCTTGTGGTCGTCCTGAAGGCTCAGGATTTGGCAAGAGAGCTGTGATATCAGTGAAACTATACTAGTAGCAAGCATCGGTAGGGACAAACTTAATGATTGGAGCAATTTTTTCTGCAGTTATAAACTACTGGTAATTTTTTTTGTTTCTGTATGAAAAACCAAAAGAAAGTTGCTAAAATTTAAAGTAGAAAAAGCAAGGCTCCTCTCGACTAAAGGTTCATCCTTTGGATCTGTTCCATTGGCTCCTGAAACATCTTCCAAGATTGAAGTCTTCTCTGGGCTGTTGTCACTCTCAATAACGACTGATTTTCTATGATAATTGGATTTTGAATGAGGGTTTGTGAGAGCCTCTTTCAATTTCTCAGCTTTTGAAAGTGTAGCCTGCTCCTCAGGTTTTTTTTTCTGGAGTATACATCAGTATTCTGTAGACTCCTTTTGGTTGAGCTCTTTATATAGCCTTCCTCAGTCAAGCATTTGGAGATGGCTGTATCATGACTGGTGAAATTGTCTGAATTGAAGGTCACGGAACTTGTGTGTGTTGAGAGGCTAAACCACCCTCTGGTTCTGGATTTGAGGAAGTCATATCTTCATCTCATGGGTCAGATGCAGGCTCACCCAATGGTTGGTCAGTTACAGCTGATGGCAAAAAGTTGTCAATAAATGGGCAAATACCTGTTGTTTGAAAACTGCAGTGGTGCTCGACGAGATAGATGAAAGGGAATAAGCAACGCTAAAAAACTGGGGCATTTCACACAGTGAAACTGCAAATAGCTTTGTTGTAATGGTATCTCAGAGAGTCGAAGACCTCAAGATCAAGTGGTTGGGGTTTCTGTAATGTATGTGGAGGCAAGATTAAGATGATCGGATGGTCATCTTTTGATACCTGGATGGCTTCAAATGATACGTGAGATTTGTGATTATCCATAATGTGTAGCTGAGGCTTCTCTTCGCTTGGCTGTACAGTAGAGACAAAGTGATGAAGAAAATCAATGAAATCTGAAGATGTAGTCTAGCCAGTGTCACTAACAAAAGAATCAGTAGCAGATAAAGCCCATGAAGTTATCCTTGCTGTTGTCTTTTCTATTAGGAAGACCAGTATTAGTGGAAATGAATTTCCAGATGCTGAAATTCAGGAAAGAATTGTCACAGTCTGTCCTCTATCTGCAGCAGTTGCTTTTCCAACTTGACGCATTCCTATCTCAGCAATGATCTTGAGTGGCCTTTGTACAGTGGTCGGAGGTACTCTCAGCCATATTACTATGGGGAGAGAAAGTATACCTGGTCGTAACATAGCTTGGAGAAGAATATGCTGACATTGTAGCGGTTAAAACTGGTTCCCCTGAAAAGGCTAGTTGCTTCAGGTTTTCTGGGTGAAAGACCTTCATTTTGTGAAATAATCCATAATACCCTTTGTGCCACCTGTTTTCTTGTCATTCCAACTTGAACGATACAACAGTCTATTTTTTCTTGTATACTCATAGGCTAACTCACAGACTTCCAAAATGTCAAGATATCTTAAAATGTCAAAGCAAATTAATACTGGCTATTTCATATCTGTTTATAGTTGTCATACCTGGGACATGTCCCAAGTACCAATACTTGGGACAGTCCCAAGCATGGAACCAAACATTGTCACTGAAATAATTTAATTTTAATCTCAAATGGTAAAAACAAATCTTCAGACCCACCAATAGTATTTCACAAGGAACTAATGAATAAGGAAGTGAAAGTAATTGGTCACTTCAAACCATATGACTACCCAAACAGCTCACAGAACTTCGCAAAATATTTTTGCGAATGTATCTGAAATTTAGGACCCATCCACTTTAAGACAAAATAGTGATTTCAGATTTGAAACTTCTGCTCGTGTCACCTGTTGCAAAGATGTTGTTTTGTAATTTTTTGGAGATTTTTTTGCAAGATGGGATGGGTGTCTTTTTAGATAATATTAACCATATAACCGTAAGTACTAACCACAATATAACTAATATTAACCATATGAACCTAAATATTATAATTAACCATATAATCAGATAACCATATAACCAATATTATTCATATTAACCTAAATATTATATTAACCATATAACCAATATCAACCATATTAACCAGATAATCGTATAACCAATATTAGCCATATAACTATAAATATAACCATATTAAAACTAATATTAACAATATTTCCCTAAATGTTACGTTAACCATATTAACCAGATAACCATATAACCCATATTAACCATATAACTATAAATGTTAACCATGTTACAACTAAAAGTAACCATATCAACCTAAATATTATATGAACTATATTAACCATAAATATTAACCACATTGAAGCAATATTAACCAATGTTAAAACTTTGGCGATCCAAAACAAATAGAAACCAACTAAAAAAGCTTTCTGAAAAAGACGTTTTTTAAAGAAAAGTAAAGAGCCCTGTTAAGAATTAAGATGAGCAGAAATAAGATCCTGTAACAATTCAAACTTTAAACGAACAGAAATAACCGCAAACAGGAATTTGCTCCCCTCTCTAACCCTCTAAAGTCTTATGCGTCATTTGCACCTTACTGAAATCAAAATATATTTTAATTTTTCTTATAAATATAGCATTGAAAAATAAAAAATTGCTGCTAGATAAAATATTGAATCTTGATTTCTGAAATTTCAAGGAATTAATATCATTGAATATTAAACATTAAGTTTAGTAATTTTATTTGTTATTTTCCTTCGATGTTAAAAAAAAAATAAAACCACGCTGTTCAAAATACGTATAGGTTTTAGTAAGATTAAATAAAAAAAACAAGTTTTTTAACTGAAAGTAAGGAGCGACATTAAAACTTAAAACGAACAGAAATTACTTTGTATATGAAAGAGGCTGCTTCCTCATCAAGGCCCCGCTCTTTACGCTAAAGTTTGACTCTGTCTCTCAATTCTTCTTTTTAAAACAGTAAAAAACTTTAGCGTAAGGAGCGGGGCGTTGATGAGGAAGCAGCCTCTTTCATATACGAAGTAATTTCTGTTCGTTTTAAGTTTTAATGTCGCTCCTTACTTTCAGTTAAAAAACTTGTTTTTTTTATTTAATTTCTGAACGTTTTTGAATCAATGCATGTTTTGATTTTGGGTCTCCGCAGAGGAATAATTAAAACGAAATTTGCATTTTTTTTTTGGCTAAATGGCTTTCTCATAATTTTGATCGAATGATTTTGAGAAAAAAAGAGCGGGAGAGGAAGCCTAGTTGCCCTCCGATTTTTTGGTTAATTAAAAAGGCAACTAGAACTTTTAATTTTTTACGAATATTTTTATTAGTAAAAGATTTACGTAACTTATAAATTAGCTTACGTAAAGAACTTTTGTATTCTCATATTTTTATTACATATATGAGGGGGTTCGCCCCCTTGTCAGATCCTCGCTCTTTACACTAAAGCTTAAATTTTGTCCCAATTCATTAAGAATGACCCCAGAATCACAAAAGCCGTAGAATAAATAGTTGAAATTACTAAAAATACTTTAACGTAAAGAGCGAGGTATTAGGAGGAGGTGAGCCCCTCAAATGGGTAATAATTTCTGTTTGTTTTAAGTTTTAATGCTGTTCCTTACTTCCAGCTGAAAGATTTTTTCATATTTATTTTTTCATTGTGTTTTTAAATAATGCTAGTAAATCCTGCGCTCCCTTCATGGAGATTTTCTTCCCCCATGACAAATTATCGATGGAAAGTTCCCCCGGCATATCCCCCTCTTCAAAACCCCTCCCCCAACCAAAAAAATCCTCCTGAAAACGCCTGTATACTTCCAAATAACCATTACTATATGTAAGCATTGGTCAAAGTTTGTAACTTGTTGCCCCTCCCATGGGGACTGTGGGGGAGTAATTCGTCCCCAAAGACATAGTTATAAGGTTTTTCGACTACGCTGAATAAAATGGCTATATCAGAATTTTGATCCGTTGACTTTGGTAAAATAATTAGCGTGGGAGGGGGCCTAGGTGCCCTCCAATTTTTTTGGTCACTTAAAAAGGGCACTAGAACTTTCCATTTCCATTAGAATGAGCCCTCTTGCAACATTCTAGGACAACTTGGTCGATACGATCACCCCTGGGAAAAAAAACAAAAAAAAAACAAATAAACACGCATCCGTGATTTGCCTTCTGGCAAAAAATACAAAATTCCACATTTTTGTAGATAGGAGCTTGAAACTTCTACAGTAGGGTTCTCTGATACGCTGAATCCGATGGTGGGATTTTCGCTAAGATTCTATGACTTCTAGGGGGCGTTTCCCCCTATTTTCTAAAATAACGCAAATTTTCTCAGGCTCGTAACTTTTGATAGGTAAGACTAAACTTGATGAAACTTATATATTTAAAATCATCATTAAAATGCGATTCTTTTAATGTAGGTATTGGTATCAAAATTCCATTTTTTAGAGTTTTGGTTACTATTGAGCCGGGTCGCTCCTTACTACAGTTCGTTACCACGAACTGTTTGAAAAGTTTACTGAAATACAGAAACGTAGCAAGAAAAGTAACTGTATTTTTCAAAGTTTATAAAAAGTAACTCTAAAAAATATTCAAAAATGACTATCACCTATCCCTGAAAATTTTGCCTAATTTTCACAAAATATAAATTAAACTATCCGAAATTAACGAATTATTGGCAAAATACTCGTTCTAAGTGTCAAGTAAATCCATTTATTCAACAATACCTGTTTTTGTTACACCCAGAAAAAAAAAACAAAGACCCTGCTATGATTTAACATTTAAATAAACTAAACAACAAGGAATTTGCAAGAGCTAGTAAACCTTTCAAGGAATTACTGTTTGAAATTCAGTTGCTATGATTTAATTCTTTTTTTTTTAAATGCTTAATTTTTAGAACGTGAAAAACTGACCTGATCACTCTTTTCTAAATCACGCATTGACCTATATTTTACTTTTCATGCAACGATTGAGGAGTTATATTGTTTTTATTCCACCAAATTATAAATGACTAGTTAAACGCTTTGTTCTGTTTTTAACCTAACCACAAATTTTACTTGTATTCTTTAACCTGAATTTCAAACTGATATCATTTATTTAGATTTATAGTTAGTTACCCATTAATTTTAAGTTTATTTCTCATTTAAATTTATTTTGTTTTTTGTTTATTTTTTACTGATCTTTATTCATTTAAATTTACGATGTCTATTCAATAAATATTTAGCTTGTTTTTTCACATCATTTATATACGTCTTCGGTATAAAATTCCATCCGATAGCCCTAACACTAATTAATTACAGACTTCATTTACTAAAAGAATTATGCTTTACTAACGACATGCAATTTATTTAATTGAACATTTTTATCTACAATTTCCACGGTAAATATAAATAAGAAAATTTGAAAAATTAATTAAAATAATGTTTAGTCTAACAATCAATAAATTTTGAAGAATTTACAGGATAAGAAACTGTTATACAAAACAAACCGAGACCAAAATTATAGGCCCTGCCATGGACTACTCTTATTAACTGTATTACTATAAATGCCATTTTAAATTGATTTTAAAACTAACCACATAGGCTTGAGTAGCAAAAAAACAAGGCTTAATACGCTAATACAAACAGTGCAGTACTTCTTGTGCAGTACATCCTGTATCCAGTGTTACGAAATTAATAAGTAGTTTGGTCATAAAAAGGTCCTCCAGCCTCAATACCTAACAACATAAAATTCTACCAACATTGTTGACAACTTATTTTTTTCGAAAAATATCATTAACAAGTAGTGTGGTCATAGCGGTATCACCCTGCCTTATCTTATATTAAAAATTTTATCAAACAACAAATGTTCTTCTGAATTGACGCTGTTAACATTTGATCATTTGATTTAAGCTTATTTTTTTCTCAAGTAGCGTAACCCCTAATATAACTTGATTTAACTCCCTACTTGACTAAAACAGAATTTCTACCCAAATCACTAATAACTTTTAATGCTTTAAAGTTTTATTTTTCCCAATATTTGTCACATATGGTATGTTATATAGTCAATGATTAGACTCACAAAAAGAACACTATCTGAAAAAATTAAACACTTAAATAAATACAATGATTTTTTTTATTAAACTAATTACTTAATGGACTATAATTTTAGAAAGAAAACAAAGATCATACCGATTTTCATGAGCATATTTATTCATACAAATACACAGGACATCGTAAAACATGGTGTAACATTCAAGCATGAGTATTCACTTCTAACCAGTTACTTCGCATGGAAGATATTCATGAAACTATACCCTAGACCAATTGAGACGTTCTTCCAAAAAGTAGTAAGACTGAAGAAAAATAATAACGAATTAAAAGAATCCATTTTCCAATTCCTAAGATCAGACAAGGGGTTACAATCAAGTAAAGATGCGCATAAGGAGAAAAGGGATATCCCAATTCTTACCTTGCCGAAACTCAAATCAAAAACACTAGTAGACGATTTTGATTTGACAAAGAAGTTTTAATATTTCCTTAGATGTTCATAGATTTGAGATTTATATTTTAGTGTATATCAGTATTTGTTATCTTTATGTTTGATATGATCTTTTCTTTTCATTTCTGTTCGTTTCGGGTTTTATTTAATCTTTGATAGTGATTTCAGAATGTTTTGAGTCTGAATTACAAAAAGACTTACTGATCTTAAGATTAATATGGCTCATTACTTTTGTGAAAAATATCTTTTACAAAAAGATTTGTGTTAAATTAATGAAAAGAATAAAAAGTCTACGGGAAGATTAAATTAAAAAAACGCTGTATTTTGCAGAAATATTTACCAAGAGTTGAAAAGAGGTTCATTTGTTTCTTTTCTTTGGTCGCTTCCGAAGGGAGCAATGTAATAATAAAATTCTTACAGCATAATATACAGATAATTTGTACAAAACAAATTTCCGAGGTTGGCCCACTTTAATCCAAGCTTAATCTACTCTGTTTTTCTTTTATTTAAATTTTTAGGTTTTACTTAATTTTAAATAACTATGAGTTAAGTGTCATGTATAGGTTTCTCAATTTGACAAATATTCAATTTCAGTCTGAAAATATCCCCCTCTCCCTTAATGACGTTCATACAGCAAGATCGCGTATATAGAAAAAAAAATCTTTATGAGATTCCAAAATGTTTCAGACAGATGTTCACGGATCTTCGTTGACAAAAAAAAAGTTTCATATCAGAATACTTAGAATATGGAAAGGCACAGAAAATGAATAATCATTGAACATAGTATTTTGAATAAAACAAAACATAGAGAAAAGATGTTGACTAAATTAAAGCTGACTTCAAGAATTCTGATTATATATATTTTCTGCCAATTAAAATATAAGAATTTTGTTATGACAAATATTCCTTCAGAAGAACCAAGAAACAAGAATGATGCAGAAAATAATTGTGGTGTTAAAAAAACACATAACATTTATAAATGAGTTTAGAGAAAACAACTGAAAGGACTTAAAATATTCTGGAATGTCTGCTTAACTTGATTAAGTATACAGGTTAAAAAATCCTTATCTTACATCTTAAATCCGTAAGAACCTCCAGAAGCACCCAGGACATCAAGAAGGAGCGGCTAATCTTTTCACAAGTTTGCTGCTGTCAGTATATCCTCACACTGAGACTGGATAGACGTGTTTAGGTTAAGCAGATTTGTGTTGTATGTCTGATGCATGGTGTTTCTGGGTATTCCTCTGCAGTGTGTACCTGATGGTTGCCAGTAGAGCGCTGCATTCGGTCGCCAGGGATAGTCCATACATAGTACATGGTCAAGGTATCTCCATCGACAAATTATTTTTACATCTGGCACACGAGGCTGGCCAGTTTTGTCACCGATAAATTTGTTGTATAACCTCTGCTGCCAGTAGATGTCGAAATTCAGATAAATGCCGTCACTAATCAGCTACAATTACGAAGAGTAGTGGTGACAAGACGCAGCCTTGTTTAACTTTTCCAGGATGTAGAAGAAACGGACAAGAAGGGGGGGGGTCAAATGACTTACCCAAAGCGAGATATAAATTTCATTTTTGATGCTATTCAGGGGCAATTTTTCTTGTGCTATTTTAGGCGTATAAGGTATATATTTGATTTGTGATCTAATATAATTTGAGAGGATGGGATCAGAAAATTTCCGTAACCCTTTTTACACTAGCACAACCATTCTGGTTGAGCCCTGAATGTTTTTTAAACCTCTGGTAGAGTATGCTGCAGGTGCAGACAACGAAACGAGGCGTTGCAAGGACCTGTCTAATTTAAAACTACTCGAAATAACGCAAAGGCGTAAAATTGAGGTTATGCAGTTCAATCAAACATATGTAAACAAAAGATCTCAGTGGGTAAAAGCAAAAGAAAGAGAACGTGGGAAGGAAAGAAAAAGAGAAAGAGAGAGGTAATTTTCTTTCTCAGAATGAATAGAAATCATAGCAAAAATAATTACTGTATGCACAAAAAAAATATTTATTCTCGAAGGAAATGACCCTAGAGATTTCATAACTATGAAAAGAACTTACGTAAGGCACAGAAAATTATATTATAAAAACAATATTCACGACTAATGATATTTAAAAAGAACTTATTACTAGCATTGGTAACCTGAGAAACTTCATCCCTGCTATTCCATTTAACTGCGTCGAGAAGTTTGGCAAGGGAGCCAGGAATCAAACTACAGCATTCTTTCCTGTAATGCCACAAAAGATCTATCTCTTGCTCCGACAGCTCACTTAAAGGATCTCTCTTGATTATCTCCTGAATATCTGCATTTGCCTTCTCAAAGTCTTTGTCTATACTATTTTCATTGCTCTTAAAATAACAAGAAAGCAAAAAATTAGATTTCTTTGGTTCGATTACTTGAATGAAGAGCATAAATTAGTTGTTTTTTTAGCAACCTCAAAACAAAAATTATCCACCAAATTTCCCTCTCGAACGATAGAACGAACAACGCAATCCAAACAAATTTACTGGAATAAACTCAAATGCTAAATAATAAAAAAAATCTGTAATAAAAAATACGCACCAAGCTCAAATTTCCTACTTTGAATTGTTAAAGAAAATCTGTAAAAATGGTAATTGTTTATCTGGTTTGAACCATTCGAAGGTCAATTTGAATACGAATGACGAAATAAGCAGAGAAAATTCAAAAAAATATTTTACAACAACTACTACTAGTAGAAATATCTGTCCTGACATGGATAACCTAGGCATAAAAGCCTGGTGTGGTTTTGGTGCTTTGACATAGTTTTGTGTTACCAATCAATAATAAGTTATGATTAATGCTTGTTTGAAACAGTTTCCATGCCCCGCCCTCATCCTCGGAAGGAAAAAACGCCGCTCACGTGGAATCATAGTGGCATCATGTTGAACCTTTCACGAATTAAATAAAAAAAACTAGTTTTTTCAACTGAAAGTAAGGAGCGACATTAAAACTTAAAACGAACAGAAATTACTCCGTATATGAAATGGGTTGTCCCCTCCGCAGTCCCACGCTCTTTACGCTAAAGTTTGACTCTTTGCCACAATTCTACTTTTTAAAACAACTAAAAACTTCAGCGTAAAGAGCGTGGGACTGCGGAGGGGACAACCCATTTCATATACGGAGTAATTTCTGTTCGTTTTAAGTTTTAATGTCGCTCCTTACTTTCAGTTGAAAAAACTAGTTTTTTTTATTTAATTTCTGAACGTTTTTGAATTAATGCATGTTTGATTTTGGCTCTCCGCACATAAATTATTGAAATGAAATTAGTATATTAATTTTTTTTTGGCTAAATGGCTTTCTCTTAGTTTTGATCAGACGATTTTGAGAAATAAGGGGTGGGGAAGGAGGCCTAGCTGCCCTCCAATTTTTCGGTTACTTAAAAAGGCTACTAGAACTTTTAATATTCAACGAACGTTTTTATTAGTAAAAAATATACGTAACTTAAGAATTAACTTACGTAACAAACTTTTATATTCTTATATTTTTATTATGTGTACGAGGGGGTTTGTACCCTCGTTAATACCTCGCTCTTTACACTAAATCGTAAGTTTTGTTCCAATTCTTTAAGAATGACCCCTGAATCAAATAGGCCGTAGAATAAATAGTTGAAATCACTAAAAATATTTTAGCATAAAGAGCGAGGTATTTATCTCCTCCTAAATACCTCGCTCGTTATGCTAAAGTATTTTTAGAACCCTTCATATGCGTAATAATCTCTGTTTGTTTTAAATTTCAATGCTATTCCTTACTTTCATTTGAAAAAACGTTTTCATGTTTATTTTTTCATTGTTTTTTTTTATAGTAATGCTAGAAAATCCTGCGCCCTTTTCATTGAATTTTTTTTCCCCATGGCATATTTCTCCAAGGAAAGATCCTCCCACATAGCCCCCTCCCTCAACATTACCCCCAAAACCAAAAAAATCCCCCTAAAAACGTCTGTACACTTCCCAATAACCATTATTATATGTAAACACTGGTTGAAGTTTGTAACTTGCAACCCCTCCCCCAGGGACTGTGGGGGAGTAAGTCATCCCCAAAAACATAGTTATTAAGATTTTCAACTATGCCAAACAAAATGGCTATCTCAAAATTTTGATCCGTTGACTTTGGGAAAAAAATGAGCGTGGGAGGGGGCCTAGATGCCCTCCAATTTTTTTGGTCACTTAAAAAGGGCACTAGAACTTTTCATTTCCGTTAGAATGAGCCCTCTTGCGACATTCTAGGACCACTTGGTCGATACGATGACCCCTGGGGAAAAAAAAAAAAAAAAAAACAAAAAAACAAACAAATAAACACGCACCCGTGATTTGTCTTCTGGCAAAAAATGCAAAATTCCACATTTTTGTAGATAGGAGCTTGAAACTTCTATAGAAGGGTTCTCTGATACGCTGAATCTGATGGTGTCATTTTCGTTAAGATCCTACGACTTTTAGGGGGTGTTTCCCCCTATTTTCCTAAATAAGGCAAATTTTCTCAGGCTCGTAACTTTCGATGGCTAAGACTAAACTTGATGAAACTTATATATTTAAAATCAGCATTAAAATGCAATTCTTTTGATGTAGCTAATTATATCAAAATTCAATTTTTTAGAGTTTTGGTTACTATTGAGCCGGATCGCTCCTTACTACAGTTCGTTACCACGAACTGTTTGATTAAATAAAAAAAACTAGTTTTTTAACTGAAAGTAAGGAGCGACATTAAAACTTAAAACGAACAGAAATTACTCCGTATATGAAATGGGTTGTCCCCTCCGCAGTCCCTCGCTCTTTACGCTAAAGTTTGACTCTTTGCCACAATTCTACTTTTTAAAACAATTAAAAACTTTAGCGTAAAGAGCGTGGGACTGCGGAGGGGACAACCCATTTCATATACGGAGTAATTTCTGTTCGTTTTAAGTTTTAATGTCGCTCCTTACTTTTAGTTAAAAAAACTAGTTTTTTTTATTTAATTTCTGAACGTTTTATAATTAATGCATGTTTGATTTTGGCTCTCCGCACATAAATTATTGAAATGAAATTAGTATATTAATTTTTTTTTTGGCTAAATGGCTTTCTCTTAGTTTTGATCAGACGATTTTGAGAAATAAGGGGTGGGGAAGGAGGCCTAGCGGCCCTCCAATTTTTCGGTTACTTAAAAAGGCTACTAGAACTTTTAATATTCAACGAACGTTTTTATTAGTAAAAAATATACGTAACTTAAGAATTAACTTACGTAACAAACTTTTATATTCTTATATTTTTATTATGTGTACGAGGGGGTTTGTACCCTCGTTAATACCTCGCTCTTTACACTAAATCGTAAGTTTTGTCCCAATTCTTTAAGAATGACCCCTGAATCAAAAAGGCCGTAGAATAAATAGTTGAAATCACTAAAAATATTTTAGCATCAAGAGCGAGGTATCTATCTCCTCCTAAATACCTCGCTCTTTATGCTAAAGTATTTTTAGAACCCCTCATATGCGTAATAATCTCTGTTCGTTTTAAATTTCAATGCTATTCCTTACTTTCATTTGAAAAAACGTTTTCATGTTTATTTTTTCATTGTTTTTTTTATAGTAATGCTAGAAAATCCTGCGCCCTTTTCATTGAATTTTTCTTCCCCCGTGACATATTCCTCAAAGGAAAGATCCTCCCACAAAGCCCTCTCCCATCAACCCCACCCCCAAACCGAAAAATCCCCATGAAAACGTCTGTACACTTCCCAATAACCATTACTATATGTAAACACTGGTCAAACTTTGTAACTTGCAGCCCCTCCCTCAGGGATTGTGGGGGAGTAAGTCATTCCCAAAGACATAGTTATTATGGTTTTCGACTATGCTGAACAAAATGGCTATCTTAAAATTTTAATCTGTTGACTTTTGGAAAAAAATGAGCATGGGAGGGGGCCTATTTGCCCTCCAATTTTTTGGTCACTTAAAAAGGGCACTAGAACTTTTCATTTCCGTTAGAATGAGCCCTCTCGCGACATCCTAGGACCACTTGGTCGATAAGATGACCCCTGGGAAAAAAAACAAAAAAAAACAAATAAATAAATACGCACCCGTGATTTGTCTTCTGGCAAAAAATACAAAATTCCACATTTTTTAGATAGGAGCTTGAAATTTTTGCTATAGAGTTCTCTGATATACCGAATGCGATAGTGTGATTTTCGTTAAGATTCTGTGACTTTTAATGGATGTTTCCCCCTTTTTTCCAAAATAGGGCAAATTTTCTCAGGCTCGTAACTTTTGATGACAAAGACTAAATTAATTGAAACTTAATATTTAGAATCAGCGTAAAAATTCGAATCTTTTGATGTATCTTTTAGCATCAAAATTCCGTTTTTTAGAGTTTCGTTTACTATTGAGCCGGGTCGCCCCTTACTACAGTTCCTTACCACGAACTGTTTGAAAAGAAAATAATTCGGTATTTCGGGGCTTCTGACATTATTACTCCTTTGCGGAAGTTAGGCTCAAAATTGAAAAAGGATTATATTTTTTCTCTGGGCCCCTTCCACCTCTTAGTTCGTTTATTTTCCCGTTAGTTTTCACCTGTTTTCGCTTTATAGTTGTGTTATCTCTTAGCAGTTCTTTCGTTAGTTGAGTTATGGTTGTGGTATATATGTTTTATCGCTCGTATAGTTGTGTTATTTTCAAATTATACTCCATAATAGAGAGGCTCCAAACACCCAGCATTGTATATTAAGCTCTTAATTTGACGTTTTTTTCTAACGTGACCAGATTCGTCCTGCGCCCTTTTCATTGAATTTTTTTCCCCCATGGCATATTTCTCCAAGGAAAGATCCTCCCACATAGCCCCCTCCCTCAACCCTACCCCCAAAACAAAAAAAATACCCCTGAAAACGTCTGTACACTTTCCAATAACCATTATTATATGTAAACACTGGTTGAAGTTTGTAACTTGCAACCCCTCCCCCAGGGGCTGTGGGGGAGCAAGTCATCCGCAAAAACATAGTTATTATAATTTTCGACTATGCTAAACAAAATGGCTATCTCAAAATTTTGATCCGTTGACTTTGGGAAAAAAATGAGCGTGGGAGGGGGCCTAGATGCCCTCCAATTTTTTTGGTCACTTAAAAAGGGCACTAGAACTTTTCATTTCCGTTAGAATTAGCCCTCTTGCGACATTCTAGGACCACTTTGTCGATACGATGACCCCTGGAAAAAAAAAAAAAAAACAAACAAATAAACACGCACCCGTGATTTGTCTTCGGGCAAAAAATGCAAAATTCCACATTTTTGTAGATAGGAGCTTGAAACTTCTACAGTAGGGTTCTCTGATACGCTGAATCTGATGGTGTCATTTTCGTTAAGATCCTACGACTTTTAGGGGGTGTTTCCCCCTATTTTCCTAAATAAGGCAAATTTTCTCAGGCTCGTAACTTTTGATGGCTAAGACTAAACTTGATGAAACTTATATAATTAAAATCAGCATTAAAATGCGATTCTTTTGATGTAGCTATTGATATCAAAATTCAATTTTTTAGAGTTTTGGTTACTATTGAGCCGGATCGCTCCTTACTACAGTTCGTTACCACGAACTGTTTGATGCTAATGTCGATATAGACTTTAGAAGGTTTACGATTAAGGGGGGTGGGTACCAAACTCCTATTTTAGGTAATTTTTACTCGTTTTAAATACTGAGCATTCGTTTGAATTTTTGCTCGTTTTAAGATTTATTCATTAATCTATGAAAGTTCTTAAGCCGAACTGGGCAGTCATGAAGCTATTAGAGTTGAAATGAAGTTAATTATTCTGTTGCGAATAATTAGAAGCTATTAGAGTTGAAATGAAGTTAATTATTCTGTTGCGAAATAATCCTCTTATTACCTATTCTTGAAGTAATTCTTCTTGGTCTAGTAGGTAATCTTGTCCCCTGGTGATTATGTAAAATCTTAATTCCCTTATTGACTATTGGTTCATTGTCCAAATGGTTTTCATAAATTTAGTCGATAAGGCTGTAAATTCACAACTAAATAATTAACTTCATTTCAATTTTTGTATTCTTTTTACTAAGTTGTTTTGGTGTTCTCATCGAAGTTACTCTAATAACTTCTGTTTCCTGCTTGGATCTGTTGCGACCTTTTTTTTTTATTAATATTGGTGGTTGTTTTATTTGTTTTTAGTTTTTTCTTATCTTTTGCGCTGAAGATGCCTAGTTTACATACAGGCGAAATATCCGCGTTGTTTTAGTCTTTTCACTCTACTGGTCGCAGTCTCCTTTGTTGTATTTTCATTGGGTTTTGTCTCTCTTTGTTCTATTTGTTAATCAATTAGGTATGAATTATCTGCTCATCTTAAATTTTAACATGGCTCTTGGCTCGGTACTTTCCTCTAAAAACTTCTTTTTCCGAAAGTGGGCTTTTTATTATTCCATTAAAGAATCCCTTAATCGTCCAACCTTTGGGGGGAGGGAGAGGCTCAAGTGTTGCATACGAGTCAAGCTTGTATGCATGGATTTTGTAGAGGCGAGGGGCTATTTCTAGCTATTTCTTGAGAACTTGGTCTCAAAGGCTCCCCTGTCTGCGTCTGGAGTTAGTTAAATAATGGTAAAAAAAAGAACAGTTGCCTTATAAACTTCTTTGTCCGGAAGTAGTTATTTGTTATTCCATCAAAGAATACCCTATTCCTTCAACCTTTGGGGGGGGGAGAGGCTCAAGTGTTGTATACGAGTCAAGCTTGTATACATGAATTTTTGTAGAGGAGAGGGGAGGTAAAATCGAAAAAAGGAAAAATAGTAGCCTATAAATATATGAATCATTTTGGAAGTTTTTCAATTTCTTGAGAACTTGGTCTCAAAGGCTCCCCTGTCTGCGTCTGGAGTTAGTTGAATAATGGTAGAAAAGAAAATAAAGAACGATAGATTTGTAGAACAATTAATTGCCCCCTCCCCCGCGTGCCTTCCGAGATCGAATGCTATGTTCATTTCTGATCTTAGTTGTGGAAATTTTGCTTATATCGGAAGTTTTGTAGCTGAATCAAGATGCATCAGAAACATAAGTTCTAAAAAAAAAAAAAAAAAAAAGTTGCCGCAAAACTCAGTAAAAATGTTACCACAGCTTCATTGATGGATTGACGAAGTTGAGCATTCTTTAAAGGCAAAAGGTGAAATAACTCCAAAAACTTTTTTGTTCCTGGTGAGTTTGAAGCCTACACCTTTAAGTCATTGAGCCGTGAGGAACCTAATGCACAAGAAAAAATTGTTCGAAGCCAAGGGCCCCTGGAAAAAGATTAAAATACTTTTCTCCTGATTTCCTCGATACTCATATACCTTTAAGCATTTGGGCCAAGGGGCAAAATAGAAAAAAAAATGCAGAAGAAAAATAGATAAAACCATTGGTTATCCCTAGAATGTGAGGCCTGACAATATGACAAAAACTTTCTCTCTGAAAGGCTTGAAACTTAAAACTGCAAGTCCCTGGGGTAAGGGCTTCGTAATTTTCAGAATAAATTCAGTTTTGGGGTATGGGCCCCGAAAAATCTACTAAAATGCTACTTTATTCCGATCGAGTTGAAAACTATATTTTTTAGTCATTGGGTCATGGGAGCCACATTGGACAAGGAAGGCCCATCTTCACACAATTGAAAAGAAAAGTTTGGTTCCCCAAAAACGGTCCAAAACTGTTTTATTTTCGACCCACTTAAAACTTTGAAGAATAGTTGGCTGGGCTAAGGGATCAAACAAGTTGTTGGGATGGAAAAGATGTTAGAAAATTCGGAAATGGGCCAACAAACTTGTTGTCCCAAACTTATAGCTGTAGGTCACTGGGCAAAGGGTAGCTTATTGTAAAAACAAAGTTTGGAGGCAGGGTCCCTCCAAAAACGGCCAAGAATTCTTTTCTGACCTGGTTCAGAACTGATTTCCTTCATTTCTTGCGTCAATAGGACAGGAATGTACAAGAAAAAAAGCGAAAAAAAAATATTGGTTCTCCTGAAAAAGGCCAAAATTTATTGCTTCTCTGTTCAGCTGGAAACTGATGGGGGCTTGGGCCCCAAAAAAAGGGCCAAAGTTCTGTTTTCATTGGGTTGAAACTTAAACCTATATCTAAAATTCTATCAGTCTGAAGGACTTGATAGAAGGACTTGCCTAAAAAAAGAAGAATATACTGGTTTGACTGAAAATGGGCCCTACATTTAGCGAATTTTTTTTTATGAGTGGCTATAAAATTAAAACCCTGAGCCCTTGATCAACTAGACTCCAATGTACGATACAAATTAGTGTTGCATGCCGGTCCCCTCAAAATTTCAGCCTAAAAAAAGCGTCATACTACTATTTCATCGGATTGGCTTGAAACTTTTAAAATTTACACAATAAATTTGTGTTGAAGGGAGAGGTAGCGTTGGGGGCCCGGAAATGGGATAAAACCTTGTTTTTCTGATTAGTTTGAAATTGGCTGCTGCTATTACCCGGGCCAGAGGAACTTAAATAAATTAGGAACTTAAATTAAATATATGGGCCGGGTCCTCCGAAAATGGGGCTAAAAAACAGCCTATATATTTTCTGACGTGCTTAGAACTCATATCCTTAAAACCCTGGGCCAAGAAAACTCCAATGCGAAGAGATTGTAAAATAATATTGGTTCCGTCCAAAAAGGAAAGACATATTTCTTTTTCTGGGACAGTCTGAAACTAATGCTCGGAAGACCTATGGCTAAGGGAACGTTAATGTACAAAAAAAGAGAAAAACTTAGTCTGGACTCCAAAACCGACAATAATATTTCCCCCTTGATTTGAAATTTATATCTGAAATTCCTTGGGTCAGTGGGGCCCCTATTCTGAAAAAACATTGGTTAGCTTGAAAATTTGACTAAAAAGGTGTTAACAAACTCTTTTTCTGAACAGATTGGTCTTTAAACCATAAGTACCTGATCTGAGTGGACCCAAATGCACAAAAAAAGCATTGTTTGGAGTTTCCCGTCTAATAATGGGACGAAAAAGTTTTTTTTCCGGTTTGCTTGAGACTTCCAATAACTATTGCCTGATTATAGGTGACCCTAATTTTTGTTGGCTGGGGAGAGATGTTAGGGGCCTGGACACGAATAAAACAAATTTGATGTCTTTGACCCAGTTTATAACTTCCATCTGTAAGTCCCTGGGTCAAGGAAAACATATCGTGAAAAAGGATTGGGCCAAAACGGGCCCTTTTTTTTCCGAACACAGATTTGGAAAACCAAAACCAAGCATTTTTCCGATCGGGTATAAAATAACATGTAGAGAGGGTAAGAGAACCTTAATGAAGATGATAAATTTTGAAAAAGATTAGGTTGTATTGAGTCGTGGCATCAGAAAATAGGCGCAATATTTGTTTTTGTCACTACTATGTACTATGTACCACCAACATAGTATATCGTATGTATGTTTAATTGTGTCTGGTTCGTAAGCATGTTTTACATAAAATATACTTTATTTAAGTTAAAGTTGTAAGTTTCTCCATCGGTACAAAAATAACTTTGACTTTTGACTTTATTAAATATAAACACAAATAAAACATAACTTCAGGGACTAATTAATGGTTTGTAATTTGAGTTTTCTAATGGTGCAAAACTGAACTTTTTCCTTATTTACCAGTCTTAACTATTCATAAAACGCAATAGAGTTAGCAGTTGAGAAATTTTTTTTTTTTTTTGAAGAAACCGAATATAATATAATTCATAGAGGCAAAATTGGAAACTAATTTTGGTACTTATGTATTATAAAAGAAACAAACTCGAGAACTTGTATCGCGAACATGAGACGTTACCCGTTTTTCACGGTTATAATACCGGGCAATTCGCTTCGGCTTGGTGGAAAAATACATTGTAGTTATATTTTAATTAAATATTTAGTTGGTATTTTGGTTAGGTTAGTTTAGGTTACGTATTTAATGTAATGCGCTCTTGGCGGCCCCCTCCATAATTCTTTGTTGTAATTTTCACAACCGAAGCTAATTGTCTGGTAGTAACATCGTGAAAAACGGGTAATTTCTCATGTTCGCGATACAAATTCTAGAATGTGTTTCTCGTATAAAATATAAGTATCTTAATTTTGATTGTATTGATAATGCTTGGAAATGGGGACAGTAGGATATCAATGACGACATGACGTTTTGAAAATAAGTTGCTGTATTGATTCATGACGCCCCAAATCGGCCCAAAAGTTTGTTTATTCCGATTGGCTTGTAACTGGGCAAAATTAGCCTAAGAAAAAAAAAACGTTTTAGAAAATTGGGCTGTGTCAATCCTAATTCTGCAAAATGGGTCAAACATTGTTTTTTCCCCCATCGGCAGGAATCTTTTAGAATAAGGTTAGGTTCACACACAACAAGTGTTGCGATAGGCAATTTTCGTCAATTGCGGGAATTGGCAATTTTCATTGCCTTGTTGTTCACATAGGATTTTTGCATTGGTCAATTTTTATTCGCAAAAAATTTGAAATTAAAGCACGTGAGAAGAATGAATCAAGAAGATGTTCTGCTTCTATCTCTTGTTGCAAGGATGAGAAAGAGAAAGAGGAACTCGGTAGGCTTTCCTAGTCAGGTAGAATTAAACTGAACAGCCATTATCAGCTTCTCAATAATATTATCAGTATCTTCCATTATGTTGCTGTTGCGTCTAAAAAATTGCTTCGTTGCCCGATTAAAGTTGAATTTTTTCAACTGTGCGAAGTTGCTCATCAGAGCAACTAAAATTGCTCAAACTGGCAACTAAATTGCGGCGATGGGTGATTTCTGCTCCTGTGTAAACATGTGTGTGAACCCAGAGCAACTGGATTGGACTAAAGGGACCTTAATGAAGACAACGAGTTTTGGGAAAAAAATATGCTGCATTTGGTTCATAGTACGAAATACTCGTTTTTTTTGGCTGACCGGCTTGAAAATTTTAGGGAATGTAGATAGGACATCGGGAACCTCTATTAAGATAAAAATGAAGGAATCAAATCTGGTTGTTTTGGCAACGTGACAAATTTTTTCTTTATTACTCACCAGAACAGAAATCTTTTTTAAAATTGACCTTGACATACTTTTATTTAACACAGTTTAAACAAAATGTAATAGCAAGAGATTAAAAGAAAGAAAATGGTGGAATAAGGAATGCATATATTCAAGAGTGTCCATGCGATTTGGGCCAGAATAACTTGAGCCCTATCCTGACCTGCAGCACTATTTGTTTTATGTGATTAGCCTTTTAAATTTCCTTCGTTTTGGGTTTCTAATTTGTTTCTATATTAAGTTAAAAGCATTATGGTACTTCTGCTCGATTTCGGTTTTAATGTGGCTCTGTTTTTTCTTGAATAGGTTTTTTTGGAAATACTTTGTTAGTTACTTTCCTAACAAGGTCGCTAATTTAGTAGTTTTGCTACATACAAATTTGATTTTTCTGTCTCACTGAGTTTAACTAGCAGATTTATTTTAAAAAGATGCAACAATATTCGGTCAATTATTGACCGAATTATTGAATTATTGACCTCAAGAATTACGCTGTCTAAGATATGACAAAATCGGTTTGAATCGGTTAGGATTTGCTTATTTTGAGTGAGAAAACTACGATGTAGTTATATTTTTAGTAAATACTGAATATTTAGGTGTGGTAAGGGGTTAGGTTTGTTATTTAATACAATGCGTTCTGGGCAGTGTGCTTTCCATAATTCTTGGTCATAGTTTCCATAATTTTGTTTTTTAAGTTTTGTATTATCATAATGTTTGGGTATATTTCATTAGGATTAACTTAACTTCGCTTCTTGAGGATGTTCTGTTTAACAGACAAGTACCCGATATTCTTTTTACGAATTACAGAATTCAGTAGCTATTTTTCTCGATTTCTGTTCAGTTCTGATCATTAAAAAACTATGATTATCACGATTCATTATCCATCACTGCTTTTAGTCATTTAAAAATATCTCTTTACACACTGAGGACCTTTCTTTCACCCCTTACAGAATAGTTTTTGAAACTATTCAAGAGACACGGATTCCAACCCACCATTTAATCTATTTGTTTTGTAAAAATCCTCTATAGATTTTGAACCCAGTTTTTTCTGTATTATAAGTGTTTTTTTAGATAAGATTTCTTCTTATCTTTGCATTCTAAATAGCCGTTTATAAGACTAATGTGGAGCGAATTTGAACGCTGGTAGTAGCAATGTAGTATTAATTTTAACAATATGCTTTGCAATATTTTTAAGGATGCGTATGTCAGTTGGTCGAGTAAGTTGTTTTCTTATTCACTACTTAAAAGAGCCGAGTTTGTGTTACACATGGAAGACATTCTTTGGACCCGGGCCAAAATTCTTCTCGATATTTTGATTGCATACAAACTCACGACAGTGTCACATATCAAACAGTTCATGGTAACGAACTGTAGTAAGGAGCGACCCGGCTCAATAGTAACCAAAACTCTAAGAAATGGAATTTTGATACCAATAGCTGCATCAAGAGAATCGCATTTTAATGCTGATTTTAAATATATAAGTTTCATTAAGTTTAGTCTTACCCATCAAAAGTTACGAGCCTGAGAAAATTTGCCTTATTTTAGAAAATAGGGGGAAACACCCTCTAAAAGTCATAGAATCTTAACGAAAAGCACACCATCAGATTCAGCGTATCAGAGAACCCTTTTGTAGAAGTTTCAAGCTCCTATCTACAAAAATGTGGAATTTTGTATTTTTTGCCAGAAGGCAGATCACGGATGCGTGTTTATTTGTTTGTTTGTTTTTTTGTTTGTTTTTTCCCCAAGGGTGATCGTATCGACCCAGTGGTCCTAGAATCTTGCGAGAAGGCTCATTCTAACGGAAATTAAAAGTTCTAGTGCCCTTTTTAAGTGACCGAAAAAATTGGAGGGCACCTACGCCCCCTCCCACGCTAATTATTTTCCCAAAGTCAACGGATCAAAATTCTGAGATAGCCTTTTTATTCAACGTAGTCGAAAAACCTTATAACTATGTCTTTGGAGACGACTTACTCCCCCACAGTCCCCTTGGGAGGGGCTACAAGTTTCAAACTTTGACCGGTGCTTACATATAGTAATGGTTATTGGGAAGTGCGCAGACTTTTTTAGGGGGATTTTTCGGTTGGGGGGAGGGGTTGACAAGAGGGGGATATGTTGAGGGAACTTTCCATCGAGGAATGTTTCATGGGGGAAGAAAATTTCCATGAAGGGAGCGCAGGATTTTCTAGCATTATTTAAAAAAAAAACAATGAAAAAATAAATATGAAGTTTTTTCAACTGGAAGTAAGGAGCAGCATTAAAACTTAAAACGAACATAAATTATTACGCAAATGAGGGGCTCACCTCCTCCTAATACCTCGCTCTTTACGCTAAAGTATTTTTAGTAATTTCAACTATTTATTCTACGGCTTTTGTGATTCAGGGGTCATTCTTAATGAATTAGGACAAAATTTAATCTTTAGTGTAAAGAGCGAGGTACTAACGAGGGGGTGAATCCCACATATATGCAATAAAAACATGAAATTACAAAAGTTCGTTACGTAAGCTAATTTATAAGTTACTTTTATCTTTTACTAATAAAAACATTCGTAAAAAATTAAAAGTTCTAGTTGCCTTTTTAAGTAACCAAAAAATCGCAGGGCAAGTAGGCTTCCTCCACCGTTCCCTTTTTTCTCAAAATCATTCGATCAAAACTATGAGAAAGCCATTTAGCCAAAAAAACCCAATAAACTTCCAAATTTCGTGTTAATTATTCCTCTGTGGAGAGCCAAAATCAAAACATGCATTGATTCAAAAACGTTCAGAAATTAAATAAAAAAACAAGTTTTTTAGCTGAAAGTAAGGAGCGACATTAAAACTTAAAACGAACAGAAATTACCTCGTATATGAAAGGGGCTGCTTCCTCCTCAACGCCCCGCTCTTTACGCTAAAGTTTTTTACTGTTTTGAAAAGCAGAGTTGGGAGAAAGAGTCAAACTTTAGCGTAAAGAGCGGGGCGTTGATATCGTGTCTTAGAGCTCTTATTTTAAATCCCGACCGGATCTGGTGACATTGGGGGGGGGGGGAGTTGGGAGGGGGAAACCTAAAACTTGGAAAACACTTAGAGTGGAGGGATCGGGATGAAACTTGGTGGGAAAAATAAATACAAGTCCTAGATACATGATTGACATAATCGGAACGGATCCGCTCTCTTTGGGGTAGTTCGGGGGGGGGGGGTTATTTCTGAAAAATTAGAAAAAATTAGGTATTTTTAACTTGCGAACGGGTGATCGGATCTCAATGAAATTTGATATTTAGAAGGATATCGTGGCTCAGAGCTCTTATTTTAAACCCGATCGGATCTGGTGACATTGGGGGGGGAGTTGGAGAAGTAAGGGTAGCAGATTCCTGGGGAATATCCCACGTGGGTAATATTCTGAGGGGAGAGTGGTGTAATTTTTCTAGGGAGAACACGCTTAGCACCATTTGAATTTCTTGGAAATTAAAATTTGCCTTATATCATGATTTTTTGAACTTGCAATGAAATTCAAGACACCTTGCTGGCTGAAAGCAGTATGATATTGCATTAAAGCCCGAAAGCAGAAACAACAGCAGAAACGAAACGAAACAACAGCAGAAACGAAAGCAGAATATCAAGATGTCTGCTATGTATAAGATTGTATTGAAAAGTCCGCGGGCCATAGCAAGACACGAAATACAACAACAGAAAAACCCGAAGAAAGAAACATAGGTTCAAATAATGCCAAAAAAAGGAAAAGAACAAAAATACAACAATAATCTTTTTAACAATAATGCAATTCAACTCCTAAAATCTTAACAAACTTTCTCCCCGACACTCACTCCCCGACACTCTTTCAAAACATTCATTCTTCAACTCAGAAAGCTCTTCATACTTATATTCAAAATTAAGTAAAAAACACGTTTTTTTCAACTGAAAGTAAGGAGCGACATTAAAACTTCAAAACGAGCAGAAATTATTCCGTATATGAAAAGGACTATCTCTTCCTCAACGCCTCGCTCTTTATGCTAAAGTCTTTATGGCACTTGGTATTTACCAAGTGGTATATAGTGATCGCAATTTCTGGTCGTCTGTCTTTCTGTCGGTCCCGGTTTTGCTAGTTCGAGCACTTCCAGGGGGGGGGGGGGAGCGAACGAGGTATTTGAGAAGAATTTTATTTGCCGGTAAAACAAATGATTGTTCTACTTAAGTGTGGCTTGCTGGTCTAGGGGTGTTCTCGCTTATTGTGCGAGATGTCTCAGGTTCGAATCCTGGACCAACCCAATTTTTACAAGAAGAAGATCCGAAACTAGAAACGTGATCAATATAACGATCACTGAAAGTTGGCAGGCGTATCAGGGACCGGACCTGATTAAATTACAAATAGTCGCTCCCTCGATTCGACCATCTGGGGGGGGATTGGAAGGACGGTTAATTCGGAAAAATTAGAAAAAATGAGGTGCTTTTAACTTACAAACGGGTCACCGGACCTTAATGAAATTTGAAATTTAGAAGAACCTCGTGTCTCAGAGCTCTCATTTTAAATCCCGACCGGATCAGGTAACATTTGGGGGAGTTAGAGGGGGAAACCGAAAATCTTGGAAAGCGCTTAGAGTGGAGAGATCGGGATGAAACTTGGTGGGACAAACGTTACAATACCGAACAAGAAGAGACTACAGGAACTCTGTATTTGCAAGTTTGTCTTTGTAATAATTGCCAATAAACAAAGAACAGCAAAATCGATAACTCTAGAACCGAGTCTACTACCGAGTGTCGAGAGTATCCAGTAGACTTGTGAGAAAGAGTCAAACTTCAAAGAATTAAAAATTAGAACGAACAGAAATCCTTCCGTATATGAAAGGGGCTGTCCCCTCCTCAACGCCCTGTTCTTTGTGCTAAAGTTTTCATTGTTTTAAAAGTAGAGTTGGGAGAAAGAGTCAAATTTAAAACGAATTAAAACGAACAGAAATTATTCCGTATATGAAAGGGACTGTCTTCTTCTCAACGCCCCGCTCTTTACGCTAACGTTTTTACTGCTTTAAAAAGTAGAGTTGTGAAAAAGAGTCAAACTTTAGCGTCAAGAGTGGGGCGTTGAGGAGTGAACAGCCCCTTTCATATACGGAATAATTTCTGTTCGTTTTAAGTTTTAATGTCGCTCCTTGCTTTCAATTAAAAGAAAAGCTTTTTTAAGATTAATTTCTGAATGTTTTTGAATTAATGCAGGTTTTGATTTTAACTCACCGTTCATGAATAATTAAACCGAAATTTGCATATTAATTTTGCTGTTTTGGCTAAATGACTTTCTCAAAGTTTCGATCGGACGATTTTGAGAAAAAGGGTCGGGGGAGGGGGCCGTGTCGCCCCCAATTTTTTTGTTTCTTAAAAAGGCCACTAGAACTTTTAATTTTATTTATGAACTTTTTTATTAGTAATAACTATAATTAACTTACAAATTAACTTACGTAAGGAACTTCTATATTGGTATATGTTTATTACGTATATATGGGGTTCACCCCCTCGTCAATACCTCGCTCTTTACACTAAAGTTCGAATTTTGTTCCAGTTCTTTAAGAATGGCCCCTGAATCACAACGGCCGTTTAATTAGAATAAATAGCTCTTTTGAAATGGCTAAAAATACTTTAGCGTAAAGAGCGAGGTATTTAGGAGGGGATGAACCCCCTCATATACGTAATAATTTCTGTTCGCACTATTTTTTAATGTTGCTTCTTACTTACTCTTTAATTTAATTTCTGAACGTTTTTGAATAAATGCGGGTTTTGATTTTCGCTCACCTTACATGAACAATTAAAACGAAATTTGCGAATTAGTTTTAATTTTTTGGCTAAATGGCTTTTTCAAAGTTTTGATCGACGATTTTGCGAAAAAAAGGGGTAGGGGAGGGGTCCTAGTTGCCCTCCAATTTTTTGGTTACTTAAAAAGGCTACTAGAACTTTTAATTTAATTTATGAACGTTTTTATTATTAATTAATATACGTAACTTACAAATTAACTTACGCAACGAACTTCTATATTCATATATTTTTATTACGTATATGAGGGGTTTCGCCCCCTCGTCAATGCTTTGGTTTTTACGCTATGGTGTGAATTTTGTTCCAATGCTTTAAGAATGACCCCTAAATGACAAAGGCCGCTTAATTAGGATAAATAGCTCTTTTGAAATTACTAAAAGTACTTTAGTGTAAAGAGCGCGGTATTGAGGAGGGAACGAACCCCCTCATATACGTAACAGTTTCTCTTCATATTAAGCTTTAAGGTCGTCCCTTACTTTAAGTTAAAAAAACTTGCTTTTTTATTTAATTTATGGTTGTTTTTTTTTAATAACGCTGGAAAATCCATCGCCCCCTTCGTGAAAATTTTCTTCCTCCATGATAAATTCCTCCATGGAAAGATCCTCTCACCTAAAACCCAACACCTCCAACCCCCCAACCACCAGAAAAAATCCCGCCTGAAAACGTCAGTATGCTTCCCAATAAACAATACTATGTGTAAACAATGGGCTAAGCTTATAACTTGCAGCCCTTCCCCCGGGGACTGTGGGGGATTAAGTCGTCCTCAAAGAAATAGTTATTATAATTTTCGACTATGCTGAACAAAATGACCTAAAAATTTTGATCCGGTGACTATGGGAAAAAAATGAGCATGAGAGGGGGCCTAGTTTCCCTCCAATTTTTAGTCACTTAAACAAGGCACTATAACTTTTAATTTCTGTTAAAATGAGCCCTCTTGCGACATTCTAGGGCCACTGGATCGATACGATCACCCCTGGAAAATAAACAACAACAAATAAACACGCATCTGCGATCTTTCTTCTGGCAAAAAATACAAAATTCTACATTTTTGCAGATAGGAGCTTGAAACCTCTATACGCTAAATACGCTCTGATACGCTAAATCTGATGGTTTAATTTCATTAAGATTTTATGACTTTTAGAGGGTGTCTGCCCCTTTCTTGAAAAGAAGGCCAATTTTCGCAGGCTCGGAATTTTTGATGGGTAAGACTGAACTTGGTGATGCTTATATATTTAAAATCAGCATAAAATTCCGATTCTTTTGATGCATATATTGGTATCAAAAATCTGTTTTTATAGTTTCGGTTACTATTGAGCCTGGTTGCTCGTTACTACAGTTCGTTACCACGAACTGTAGTAAGGAGGTTGTCCCCTCCTCAGAGTTTGTAAGGTTTTCCCCTCCTCAATGCCTTGCTCTTTACGCTAAAGTTTTTTGTTTGCTTAAAAAGTAGAGTTAAGAGTAAGAGTCAAACTTTAGCGTAAAGAGCGGGGCGTTGAGGAGGGAACAGCCCCTTTCGTATACGGAGTAATTTCTGTTCGTTTTAAGTTTTAATATCGCTCTTTACTTTCAGTTAAAAGAACTTGTTTTTTTTATTGAATTTCTAAACGTTTTTGAATTAATCCATGTTTTGATTTTGGCTCTCCGCATATGAATAATTAAAACGAAATTTGCATGTTAACTTATTTTTATGGCTAATGGTTTTCTCGTAGTTTGGTCGGACAATTTTGAGAAAAAAAGTGGGGGAGTAGGCCTGGCTACCCTCCAATTTTTTGGTTATTTAAAATGGCAACTAGAACTTTTAATTTTTTACGAACGTTTTAATTAGTAAAAATATACACAAATTACGAATTAACTTAAGTAACGAACTTCTATATTCGTATGTTTTTATTACGTATATCAGGGGGCTCACCCCCCTCATATACGTAATAAATATATATACGTAATACCTCGCTCTTTGCAGTAAAGCTTAAATTTTTTATCAATTCCTTAAGAATGACCCCTGAATCACAAAGGCTGTAGAATAAATAGCTGAAATTAATAAAATTACTTTCGTGTAAAGAGCGAAGTACTAGGAGGAGGTGAACTCCTCGTATGCGTAATAATTTCTGTTCGTTTTAAGCTTTAATGCTGCTCCTTACTTTCAGTTGAAAAAACTTTTTCATATTTTTTTTTCATTGTTCTTTAAAAAATGAAAAAAAAATCCCTCATGGAAATTTTCTTCCCCCATGACAAATTCCTCCATGAAAAGTTCCTCTGTATAACTTCCCCCCCTCAACCCCTCCCAAACCAACCAAAAGATCCCCCTGAAAGCGTCTGTAAACTTTCCAATAAACATTACTATGTGTAAACACTGGTCAAAATTAGTAACTTACGGCCCCTCCCAAGGGGACTGTGAGGAAGTAAGTCGTCTCCAAAGACATAATTATTAGATTTTTTGACTATGCTGAATAAAATGGCTATCTCAGAATTTTGATCCGGTGATTTAGGGAAAAAATGAGCGCGATAGGGGGCCTAGGGGCCCTCCAGTTTTTTTGGTCACAAAAGGGCACTAGAACTTTTAATTTCCGTTAGAATGAGCCCTCACACGAAATTCTAGGACCAATGGATCGATACGATCACCCCTGGGGAAAAAACAAAAATCAAAAACAAAAAAAAAACAAACAAATAAACACACATCCTTGATCTACCTTGTGGCAAAAAATGCCAAATTCCACATTATTGTAGATAGGAGCTTGAAACTTCTAATGTGCGGTTCTCTGATACGCTGAATCTGATGGTGTGATTTTCGTTAAGATTCTATGACTTTTAAGGGATGTTTTCTCCTATTTTCTAAAATAAGGCAAATTTTCTCAGGCTCGTAACTTTTGATGGGTAATTCTAAACTTAATGAAACTTATATATTTAAAATCAGCATTAAAATGCGATTCCTTTGATATAACTATTGTTATAAAAATTCCGTTTTTTAGATTGTTGGTTACTATTGAGCCGGGTCGCTTCTTACTACAGTTCGTTACCACAAACTGTTTGACTAAAAGCCACTTTTGTCTGTGACACTTTTTTCTGAGTCCTCATGTCAACTAGCTAACCTAAATTAATTTTCGATTGGATATTTATTAACCCCATATCTTTTAATATACGATCTTCTACATGCCTAAATATCCCCTTTAGCGAGCTGAACGTAACACCCAAATTAACAAATTCTTCTTTAACCTCTAACATTGTTCCTCCAAATGTAACCTCAGGTTCAATCTTTCTTTTGCTCTTAAATGCTGACACTACGGACTTTCTGACATTCTGAGCAACTAAATCCTTCTTTTCTAAATAATCCTTCATTATATCTAATTGCTTCTGAAGATTATCTCCACTATCAGCGGCTAGAGCTGTCATCCGCGAGTAACATAATCAATAGCCTAAATCAATCCAAACTTACACGAGTGTCTCGACTATTTTTCATAAAACCTTGTAAATAATTAATAAACTGTGAGAATAAATCATGAGATAAATTAGATCCTTATTTTACTCCCACACGAGGCGTAATCAGTGTAATGGGAAAATTATCCTATAATCTTCCACTACAAACATCATGCTCCAATACATCTCTGCTATTATTACTACAAAACAATATGGCCTATATTTAATGCTTTCGATTGACAACTTTCTATTTACCGATTCAAAAGCACTCCTCAGGTTGAAAAATACTATGCCTAGCCGACACTTCCTCCCTCTAGCATATTTCCTTCTCAATACCTCCAAAGTAAAAATATGGTCAACAGTAGTAAACGTCGATATGAATCCCGCTTGCTCCGGTCTAAGTGTTTCCTCATCTCCAAACATAAATTCCAAAACCTTACAGAAAAACTTGCTTACCGGACGCCCCAATAAAGATTAAATTAAAAAAAAACAAGTTTTTTTTTAACTGAAAGTAAGGAGCGATATTAAAACTTAAAACGAACAGAAATTACTCCGTATATGGAAGGGACTATTCCCTCTTTACCACGTTACCTCGTTACCACGAACTGTTTCATATACCTAAAATTTTTACGTATCATAGTGACCGCAGTAGCAAAATGTATTATTTAATTTTGTTTAGACAGGCACTTCGTATCGAAGGAGTTGTCGCAGAAACTTCAAAAAGGACTCGTTCGATTGGAAATTGATAGGGCTAGTGCCCATTTTTAAAAGTCAAAAGAGATTGTAGGGCAACTAACCCCCCTCTCCCGCCAAACAAATTCAATCAAAATTTTAAGATACATATTTTGTACAACATAGTTGAAAGGGTCGAAAATTGTGTCTTTGATGATGATCCCCCCTCCCCACGGCCCTTCAGGGCAAATGGTGTATTTTATGCCATTGGGCATAAAATGTTTTTATAGAAAGTGTTGTCGTAGAAACTTCAAAAGGGCTCATTTGGTTCGAAATTGAGAGGGCTAGTATCCTTTTTAATGGTCGAAGGTGACCAGACGGCGAATTTCCCCCCACACCCATCATTTCCCCAAACACTTCCAATCAAGGTTTTGAAATAGCCATTTTTTTTCCAACGCTAATTTTTTTTTTCAACGTATTTGAAAGGTCCGGAAAATAAGTCTTTGAGGTAACAAATCCTCCCAGCCCTCAGAGCAAGGATTGTAACTTATGCCTTTGGGTTGTATAAGGTTTTGATTGAAAGCGTGGTCATATAAATTTCGGAAGGTGCTCATTGGATTGATAATCCGAAGTTCTAGTTCTCTTTTTAAGAGTCAAAGTGATCGGAGGGAAGCTATCCCCTCCTCACACACATACACGTCGTATTTTCCCGGCCATTTTATTCAAAACAGCCTAAATATCATATAACAAGACTTTTGGGGTTGAAAGAAAACCCAGAGCCTTGGGGAAAGGATAAGTTATGCTCAGGGGATTTCTTAAGGTTTTTATGAAAGGGATAGTTGTATATATTTTAGATGAGCGTAATTTGGCTAAAAATTGGAATTTATAGTTCTCTTTTAAGAGTCAAAAGTGATGGACGGCAGCTGGCTCCCCCCTTCTGACAACCCCTCTTCACCAAACAAATATGATTAAAATTGTGAGATAATGACTTTGCTTAAAATCGTTCAAAGAACTAAGACAATGCTTCTAGGGGTGACGCAATCCCTCATTGCCCTGGGGATAGGGTTGTAAGTCATTTGTGTTAGTTGTATGCTTGGTAGATTACTTGTTTCTTTTTCTGTTCAGTTTTGGTTTAATGCAGCTCTTTAATTCTTTTGAAAAACTTATTTTGTGGAAAATTTTTTTATAAATTAGTATACCGTTGATAATTCGGACGTACAATAATGTATAGCTGACCAAAGGTGGATCTAGCTAGAGCAATATTTTTTTTTGGGGGGGGGGAGGAATGTGACGGGTGCCTAAAACTAACCAAATTGACAAGTTTATTTAAAAAAAGGGTAAAAAAGACAAATGACGGCACCAGAAAAAACTTGAGGGCCCGTGGTCCGCCTGACCCTTGGATCCGCCCCTGTATCTGACATCTTGCCCGTTGTAATATTTTATTGATACATGCTTCCAGATGCTAAGTAAATATTCGGACTTGTATAAATAAGTTTTTTTTCTTATATTCACTGTCTTATAAATTTTTTCTATGTTTTTATATTTTTACACGTTTTAGTTGTTACTGTTTTCATGTACACACACAGGTATTTTTCTCGGGGGGGGGCAGTAATAAAGACACATCTTATTTTATAATTTGAAATAACAATTGCCCAGAGATTGAGGAAAATTTAGGATTTTGACGAGGGACGGGCCCCGTGGCAAGTTGAATAATTCCCTGTCTCTCTTATATCATTTGCGCTTGCTGTTCATGTTTCATAAGGAAGGTCCTTCCAGTGGTTGGCTTGAAAGATCTCTTCGGAAGATAAAATAATCTGGGCGCACAACTCCCATTTTTTCCACTTTTCCCGGATTCCAACCCTCTGTATTTTAACTTAGTAACACAGGGAATCTTTGAAAACCATTTCATTTGCTTAAGACCATTTCTTAGCTCAGAGTCTGATTAAATCTATTGTTGAAAGTTCGGGAACTCCTGTGGAATTCTAAACTTATCGCGCAAAAGTTTTAGATGCAGTCCTGTCTATGTAACTGTCAACTCGTGATTTCTTATCTAGATTTTAATGAATTTACACGATAAATAAGTTTAATCTGAAAAACGTGCTTTGTGTTTGTAGGTGTTTTGCAAATGACATGTGTATTAGCTCATGTGTTGGCTTTGTTTCAGGTTTTTAAGCATTACTTATGGGATAAGAACCTGCCTTCTTTTCCAAATTAAATAAAAAAACAAGTTTTTTAACTGAAAGTAAGGAGTTACATTAAAACTTAAAACGAACAGAAATTACTCCGTATATGAAAGGGACTGTTCCCTCCTCAACGTTCCGCTCTCTACGCTAAAGTTTAACTCTTTTTCTCAACTCTACCTTTTAAAACAGTAAAAAACTTATATATTTAAAATCAGCATCAAAATGCGATTCCGTTTTCGGTTACTATTGAGCCGGGTCGCTCCTTACTGCAGTTCGTTACCACGAACTGTTTAAAAGAAATTGTTTAAGATATTGAAGTTTAAGGTGCAGACGTAAACTCAGCTGCAAATTGGGAGGAGTTAATATCTAGATCAAGTTAAAATATTAATTTTAATTTGTTACAAAATGGTCTATTCGAAATAGCTTAGCCTTAAAATAAGTATAATTAAGGTCAGTGGCCGAGCTACGAGATATGTTTGAGATCATTCATCCTCCCTCTTAATTTCAAAATATTGTACAAAATATGTACTTTTTAATTACATAATAGTTATAATTCCTTCTCTATAGTTGACCCACCCCCTGATTAAAGCTACCTGAAATTAATGTAGCTAAAACTAGTTTTTCAAAAAACCCCAAATTTAACTCATTTGAAATCAAGTTTACCATCTGAAATTGTCTCAAAGGAGGAAATTTGTTCAAATAAAAGGAGGAGATTTGGTATTTTTGGTATTTCTAATAGGTTAGTTTTAAAATTAACCAAGCATAGATAGCGCTGCTTTCATTTCGAAATACATTTAACAAAGCTTGAAGATCTGAGATCTAAGTACCTTGAAGGTTCGGGAGCTAACTTTTGTTAGTAAAATTCACAGCAAGTCCCTTCAATGTAGGTATAAATCAGCTTTGACAATGTCCTTTATCCTTGTAGAAATTAATTAAAAAAACTAAGTTTTTATGGCACTTGGTATTAACCAAGTGACATAGCAATCGCCAATTCTGTCGGTCTGTCTGTCTGTCGGTCTGTCTGTCGGTCCCGGTTTTGCTACTTTAGGCACTTCCAGGTAAGCTAGGACGATGAAATTTGGCAAGTGTATCAGGGACGCAAGCGTATCGTTTTCCCGATTTGACCATCTGGGGAGGAGTGAGGGGCCGGTTAATTCGCAAAAAATAGAAAAAAGGAAGTATTTTTAACTTATGAGCGGGTGATAGGATCTTAATGAAATTTGATTTTTGGAACGATATTGTGTCTCAGAGCTCTTATTTTAAATCCCGACCGGATCTGATGACATTGGGGGGAGTTGGAGGGGGGGAAACCTAAAATCTTGGAAAACACTTAGAGTGGAGGGATCGGGATGAAACTTGATGGGAAAAATAAGCGCAAGTCCCAGATCCATGATTGACATAATCGGAACTGATTCGCTCTCTTTGGGGTAGTTGGGGGGGGGAGCAGTTCTTAAAAATTAGAAAAAATGAGGTATTTTCAACTTACGAACGGGTAATCGGATCTCAATGAAATTTGATATTTAGAAGGATATCGTGTCTTAAAGCTCTTATTTTAAGTCCCGACCGGATCTGGTGACGGGGGCGGGGAGTTGGGAGGGGGAAACCTAAAACTTGGAAAACACTTAGAGTGGAGGGATCGGGATGAAACATGGTGGGAAAAATAAACAAAAGTCCTAGATAGATGATTGACATAAACGGAACGGATCCGCTCTCTTTGGGGTAGTTGGGGGGGGGGGGTATTTATGAAAAAATAAAAAAAATGAGGTATTTTTAACTTACGAACGGGTGATCGGATCTCAATGAAGTTTGATATTTAGAAGGGTATCGTGGCTCAGAGCTCTTATTTTAAACCCGACCGGATCTGGTGACATCGGGGGGGGGGGGAGTTGGGAGGGGGAAACCTAAAACTTGGAAATCACTTAGAGTGGAGGGATCGGGATGAAACATGGTGGGAAAAATAAACAAAAGTCCTAGATAGATGATTGACATAAACGGAACGGATCCGCTCTCTTTGGGGTAGTTGGGGGGGTATTTCTGAAAAAAATAAAAAAATGAGGTATTTTTAACTTACGAACGGGTGATCGGATCTCAATGAAATTTGATATTTAGAAGGACATCGTTGCTCAGAGCTCTTATTTTAAACCCGACTGGATCTGGTGACATTGGGGGGGAGTTGGGAGGGGGAAACCTAAGACTTGGAAATCACTTAGAGTGGAGGGATCGGGATGAAACTTGGTGGGAATAAAAACACGAGTCCTAGACACATGATTGACATAACCAGAACGGATCCGCTCTCTCTGGGGTAGTTGGGGGGGGGGGTTAATTCTGAAAAATTAGAAAAAATGAGGTATTTTTAACTTACGAACGGGTGATTGGATCTCCATGAAATTTGATATTTAGAAGGATATCGTGTCTCAAAGCTCTTATTTTAAATCCTGACCGGATCTGGTGACACATTGGGGGAAGTTTGGGGTGGGGAAATCTAAAATGATGGAAAACGCTTAGATTGGAGGGATTGGGATGAAACTTGGTTGGAAAAATAACCAGAAGTCTTGATTACGTGATTTACATAATTGGAACGGATCCGCTCAATTGGGGGTGGGGGTAATTCTGAAAAAAAAATAATTACGTATTTTTAACTTACGAAGGAGTGATCGGATCTTCATGAAACTTCATATTTAGAAGGACGTCGTAACTCCGATATCTTATTTTAAATCTCAACCGGATCAAGTGTAATTGGGGGGGGGGGGCAGTTGGGGGGACCGGAAATCTTAGAAAATACTTAAAGCGGTGAGATCAGGATGAAACTGGATGGGAAGAATAGAAACCTGTCTAAGATACGTGACTGACATAACTGGACCGGATCTGCTCTCTTCGGTGGAATTGGGAGGGGGGGTAATTTTGAAAATTGAGGTATTTGTAACTTACGAAAGGGTGACCAGATCTTAATGAAATTTGATATTTAGAAGGATCTTGTGTTCTAAAGTTCTAATTTCAAATTCCGACCAGATCCTGTGCCTTCGGTGGGAGTTGGAGGGGGAAACCAGAATTCTTGGAAAACATGAAAATTGGGGCATTTTATCTTACGAATAGATGATCGGATCGTAATGAAATTTGATTTTTAGAAGGAATTCATGTCTCAGAGCTCTTATTTCAAATCCCGACCAGATCTTTTGACATTGGGGGGAGTTGGAGGGGGAAATCTTGGAAAAACACTTGGAGTGGAGGACTCGGGATGAAGCTTGGTGAATAGAATAAACAAATGTCCTTGATACGTGATTGACAGAATCGTACTGGATTCGCTCTCTTTGGGGGAGTTGGGGGAGGGGTTCAGTGATTTGGCGAGTTCGGTGCTTCTGGACGTGCTAGGGCGATGAAAATTGGTAGGCGTGTCAGGGAGCTGCACAATTTGACTTGATAAAGTCGTTTTCCCAGATTCGACCATCTGGGGGGCAAAAGGGAGAGGAAAAATTAGAAAATTTATAACTTACGAGTGGGTGATAGCCATTCTGTTCAACTTAGTCATAAACAATATTGTTTTGTATATTTTTAATTTGAATTAATAAATGTTGATTGATTGATTGATAGTCAAAAACCTAATAAATATGTCTTTGGGGACGACTTAATCCTCCCAGTCCCCAGGGGAGGGGCTGCAAGTTACAAACTTTGACCATTGTTTACATATAGTAATGGTTATTATGAAGTGTACAGATGTTTTTAAGGGGACTTTTTCGCTTGGGGGGGTTGGGTGGGTCGGGGGGAGGAGGTTACATAGAAGGATCTTTCCATGGAGGAATTTATCATGAGGGGGAGAAACTTTTGATGGGTAAGACTAAACTTGACAAAATTGATATATTTAAAATCAGCATTAAAATGCGATTCTTTTGATGTAACTATTTCTATCAAGATTCCGTTTTTAGAGTTTCGGTTACTATTGAGCCGGGTCGCTCCTTACTGCAGTTCGTTACCACGAACTGTTTGATAAACTTGACAAAAAGATTATTCATTGAAGATGGTGATGATGATATATTTATGCCAATTTAGTTCAATATTGCCAATGCGAGACTTGTGTGCAGTGTAACACTGTTCTTCGGAGATGCCATTTCCAAATATCCCAAAACATAAAGGCTCTGTTGCAATGTGCAAAATTTTATACATTTTATTTATAATATATATTTTTAATACTGTTTAGTTCTCTGTCGGGGGAATCATGGTTATTTAAGTGTTTTGGTTTAACACAATTTGGATGACAAATATGGATTTCTTTTAAAATAAGGGAGGATAGAGGTGAAAAGGGAGGACATACTCTCCAAAGGACGTCTGGAAAACCTGTTCGGAATATTTTACTTATAAAATAGTGTAAAAGAATAAACTAAAATCAAATATAAAATTATACGTAATTTAGTACTTAATAAATATAGTAATATTGAAATACGTATAGTAAAATAAGAGCAGAAAACTTTTTGGTACATTATTTAAAACCTAAACCAGGAAAGGTTTTTATTTTTAAGGTTTTCTTTTCATCCCCGAATCATTAGGTAAATCTAGCCGGCCCACTTTAAAATACCCCGTACACCGTGTTGTGTGGGGTAGAAATGTATCATTCGGAACGAGGGTGGTGCAAGTATAAATTGTGTGACCTAACAAGTGGTGCTCTGAGACGTAAACCAGGTGACGAACAGTGGGCATTCCCTTCAATCTGACCCTTGTTCCCAGAAAGCTATGACTTCAATTTAGGTATTTGGAAATAAAACGGTGAAATAAAAAGTATTAGTTTAATATTTAATAACTTAACTGTTGCCCTGTTTAATTGCTATGGTTAATCTGGATTACTTTTAAAAGTTTCCTGGGTCTTTCATAATTGAAAATAAGTAGTAGCAGAAATGTATAAGGTGTTATATTAATCTAAATGATTGATCTTTCTAAGCCAGATACGAGTTTACTATCTTGACTAATAAAACGAGAGTGAGAAGACATAAAAAACCTCATACAAACGAGATTTTATGTTTCCCATGATATTTTGATATTATTTTTTTTTTTTTTTTTACTTGCAGTGTTTTTGTTTTGCTTAATTCTGTGTGAAGTTGCCAAAATTTCGAGTCCCACAAAGTTTTCTCTAGAAAATCAGAGATTTTAGCTGAATAGCCCAATTTTTCTTGAAAAAAAAAAAAAAAAACAGTTTCGATAAGAAAATGAGCAAAAATCCTCTAATTATATTTTTCTTGATTTATCCCTTTCTATAAATCGTTTAAAACTATTACATTTGTTTATTTGCTATAAATATGTACTTTTGGCTGAGAATAGTCATCTCTATTACTAATTTTATTCTTAGTTCTCACAGTCGGGATTAGCAAGTTCACCTGTCGTAGTATCATTTCAACTAAATATGAATTATAAGTTTCATGATGTCCCTTAACTTTTGTGGATTGATTCCACTGAACTCTTATTATTTCCTCAGTCATCTGATGAATTTCAGTGAATAATTAAAATCTCAATTAATATTTAAGCTCATAAATAACATGGTATTATTACTATCCTTTAGAACTGAAGTGAAAACACATTTGGGTATGGTAACTGCGTAACAAAAACTACTTGATTAATTAGAATTTTTAAAATCGTATTGCATATAGGAAGAACAAGTGGGAATGTTGGAAAATGGATAATTTCTTTTTAGCTAGAGTTTCACTTTATAATGTTTTGACCCCGTTCATGAAGCAGAAACCCCTAATCACCCTTAGAATGAAGAGCTATCATAGCTCAGTTCTCTAGAATGAGAATTTGTTTTAAGGGTTTCTATTCGGAAATTTTGAAAGAATAAAATTTTCAAATTGATACAATTTTCATAATTAAAGTGCCCTGAACCGGTATATTTAAGCTTCTACCCAAGATTAAATCCATGCGGGAGGGAAAAAACATCTTTCCAGCCATTAAGGAGGGTGGAGGAAGTCAGTTTGGTTAACCGCTGAATATGGCCATACGTACGGGGTTAATAGCCCTTTCTGTTTTGTTTATGTTTTCTTAAAAGCACGAAATTTATCGAGAAATGAAAATTGAATTTGGGAGTGATGTAATCTGCATTTCATCACCTTCATTCATCTGAACATCGCTTGCCAATTTTATTTTCTATGCTTTAGAATGGAAATTGGAGGCTGGAAATAGAAATCGTGGAGAATTCTTAGATCCTGTAGCAATAAATGCAGGTCAAAATGCTCTTTTTCTATTAGAATTCAAAACTCTGTCACTTTCAGGCACTTCATTTCCTAAGCTTAAGCCAAAGCATGGTTTTTTCACGATTTGTCGGCAGTCATTCTTTAAGTTATTCTTGCTTCCATTGTACAGAAACTGGTGGAGCAGGCATACTCACCCGAAGGCATTTTGGTTTCTTGTCGCCATCTATATCATTCAAATGGGTTCAATGGCATCATATTTCTTGACAGCGGGAGGAACAATTGATGATACCCAGAAACTCTATTTTGAAGTATGTATCAAATTCTTCCATTTTTTACTTACTTTTGTATATTTTGTTTTCGTTATTATATGTTTGCGTCTTCTTTGAAGGGTAAAAAGTAGTACCGTGAGCCTAGCTCACTTTAAAAAAATAGGTGAATATGTTTATTCGCTTTAGTAGCTCAAAGGTAACAGCTATATGGCAATAAACATAAAAAATTAAAGAAAAGCAGCAACAAAAGCAAATCTGCAAGAGAAGCGACGATGCTACTCCAAGGTCAACTCAGTTAGAGTCAACATTATTTAATGTTGTTCAACACTATTTAATGCAAGGTCAACACTATTTACCTCAACGTTTTCCACGTATTGTCACCATTCTGTCTTGTTTTTGACTGGTATGTATTCGTTATTGAAGAAGACAGATTTGGGCCAGATCCGTATTGCTTGTTTTAGATGGTTGGTCGAAAAGAACGATGTTTGGCAGTGTCATCCTTCATTTGCAGAACATATCCTAGCCATCTCAACCTTTCTCTCACTATAGCCCTCGAATGTAGGGCTATAGCCCTAGTATGCAGGATAAAACCACCTGCAGCTTACTGTTTGATATACGATCAGTCAGACGGGTATCCTAATGAATCTGTAGACAATCCCTCTGGAAAACCAATCCTCCAACGTTTTTCGGGGCGCCTACACTGCGTCCTCCATTTATACTTATAAATTAAAAAAAAAAATTCAACATAATAAGTTTTTCAAAGAAAAGTAAAGAGCTCCGTTGAGCCAAGAATGAGCAAAAATAAAGTCAAACAATCTTTGATGCGTAAAACAATCACAAATCACTATAAATAAATAAATTAAATTCAAAACGAACAGAAATTAAAATAAATAGCCGAGTCAAACTCAGAACGAGCAAAAATTAACATGAGTAGGGCTGACAAACCATATGCCTTCTCAAGACCAGAACATCATTTGCGCTGTACTGAAACAGGCAAACTAATGACCATGGATTGTCAGTTTAATTGGCATATACTGACTTTTCTTTCTTAAACTTTAGATAATTTTTCATTTATGGAAGTAAGAAAGGTGAAAATATTTCAAACATATTTTGTTTTCAGTAAAGCACAAATTATGTTCTGGTCTTTAGATTATGTTTTTTTAAATTAGTTTCTGGTCGTTTTTATTGACACAGTATTTTTCATGGAAAAAAATATTGTATATCTTTTCAGTTTTCTTCAATAAGAATCCATAGTATGGGTTGCTATTTGTATGTTGGAGAAACTTTTCAACAATTTTTAATCCTCACACAAACAGTATTTTTAATTTAATTTTATAACCTTTGATAATGACCTGAAAAACAAAACTTATTATCATTCCCAAAAGATTCTATCTATGCTCTTTGACAAACTTGATGCACTTACACTCTTTTTATTTATTTAAATTGTAAGTATTTTAGTAATTTCAACTATTTATTCTACTGCCTTTCTGATTCAGGGTTCATTCTTAAAGAGTTTGGACAAAATTTAAGCTAAAAGTTAGTTACGTAAGTTAATTCTTAAGTTACGTATATTTTTTACTAATAAAAACGTTTGTTAAAAATTTAATGTTCTAGTTGCCTTTTCAAGCAATCAAACAATTGGAGGGCAACTAGGCCTCCTCCCCCACCTCTTTTTTTTCTCAAAATCGTCTTATCAAAAATAAGAGAAAGCCATTTAGCCAAAAAAAAAGAATTAATATGCGAATTTAATTTTAATGATTTCTGTGCGGAGAGCCAAAATCAAACATGCATTAATTCAAAAACGTTCAGAAATTAAATATAAAAAAACTAGTTTTTTTAACTGAAAATAAGGAGTGACCTTAAAACTTAAAACGAACAGAAATTACTCCGTGTATGAAAGGGGCTGTTCCCTTCTCAACGCCCCGCTCTTTACGCTAAAGTTTTTTACTGTTTAATAAAATAGAATTGAGAGAAAGAGTCAAACTTTGGCGTAAAGAGCGGGGCGTTGAGAAGGGAACAGCCCCTTTCATGCACGGAGTAATTTCTGTTCGTTTTAAGTTTTAACTTCGCTCCTTATTTTCAGTTAAAAAAACTAGTTTTTTCTTATTTAATTTTTGACAAAGGGGAAATACCTAGTGATTTTAGGAAAACCTTAATTAAACCACTGTACGAGAAAGGTGATAAGAGTGAGTGTGGTAATTATTGAGGCAGTAGTCTGGTCCCTGTAGGTAACAAATTACTTAGTAAAATGATACTTTTTAGACTGAGAGATGCTGCAGACGAAATTTTAAGAAAACAGTGGGGTTTTAGAAAAGGTAGAGGAAGTGTCGATCAAATTTTCACTCTTAGGTTAATAATTCATAAGTGCGTAGGTTATCAAACGTCTCTGGTCCTCAGTTTTATAGATCATGAGTAAGCGCCCAGTTATGTTAATAGAAGAGCTTTAGGGTGTAAAGAGGGAGGCCTTGAATAGATTAGGTTGGAGGAGGAGCGTGCGTAGCTGTGTTGGCCTCAGGCAGCTTGGTGCTGCAGTGAGTTATTATTATTATTAGTAGTAGTTTAGCAAAGGTATACCAGACAAATACATTAAAGTGATGAGTGCTATGTTCGACATTAACACTACTGCGGATAAGGTAGGAAATTAGGTTAGCGGCTTGTTTTGTATTAAATCAAGAGTTAAGCTGGGTTGTGTTCCATCCCCCTTTATATGGATTTTTTTATGGACTTTGTCTTAAGAAGCACAGGAAAGGCAATGGGAGACCACGGAATCAAATGGCGAGGAAAACTCTCCTGGACTTAGATTATGCTGACGATTTAAGCAGCCTAGATGAAAGTGTAAGCAAAACGAAGGAACTTTTAGAGGTTTTGCAAGTTTGGGGTGCTAGAATAGGTTTGAAAATTAATGTTAAGAAGACTAAGTCGCTAAGGCTAGGAATAAGGTGACGACGAAGATGAAGATGAAAGGTGAAAGATGAAAGATGAAAGGTGACGTTGGGTAAAGAAAAGATTGATTGGGTGCTCCGAAAAGCGGATGAAGATTTGCAAGATGTTTTCCAGAGAAATTCTCTACGGATTGTTGTGGGTACCCGGCTGACTAACCGTATTTCAAACAGTAGGCTGCACGAAAAGTGTTGTTCAGTTCCGCCTTCTAGGGATATAATGAGAGAAAGTTTGATATGGCTAGGGCACGTTCTGCGGATGAAGGATGACAGATTGCCTATCCGCGATTGGGATGGGAGGATGTCATAAAGAAAGATTTAAAGGAAATGCCAACTTCGTGGGAGGTTGGAAAGAGGGAGACTTTGAATAGATTGGTTTGGACGAGGAGCGTGTGTAGTGGTGTTGGCCTCAGGCGGCTTGGTGCTGCAGTGAGTTGCTAGTAGTAGTAGTAGCTTGTTGTTTACAATTTTTCTATTTAAACAGCATGGTAGACGGCAGACAAACAAAAAACTGTGGCATACACTGTTTTGTGATGACTGAAGAGAAGTTAGTTTTCCCCTTTTCCCCTGGGAGGAGGTAAGTTCTCTTACCTCTCCCCTTCGAAAAAGGAAAACTTCCCGAAAATACCTAATATATCCCCGAGCCTTGAGACGAAACAGGGTATACTTACCAAATTGCTCATAAAGTTTGTCACCAAAATTCGTCACAAACAAAAAACTGTGGCATACACTGTTTTGTGATGACTGAAGAGAAGATAGTTTTCCCCTTTTCTCATGGGAGGAGGTAAGTTCTCTTACCTCTCCCCTTCAAAAAAGGAAAACTTCACGAAAGTACCTAATAGATCCCCGAGCCCTGAGACGAAACAGGGTATACTTACCAAATTGCTCATAAAATTCGTCACCGTTTAATTAAACCTATCAACAAAATGGTTATGGTTTTACACCTAAAAAAAACAAAAAACAAAAAACATACTCTGTTGAAAGAATATTTGTTCCTACTCCTCCACTAAACGATTCTATTTCATCTCCCCCCCCCCACAAAGACAAAAATGACGACTTTTCACCTCTGTGTAGCCAAACAGCCTGCCAGAGAATAGGCATAAAAAATAAAATTTAGCGTGCATTGTTTGGTCGAGACCAGAAAAAAGGTTTTCCCCTTTCCCCGCAATTCCAAGTCCCCTTTCTAAGTCAGTGTAAATACAACTTTCTTTGTTTTTACGACCGTTAATTTCCAGGCAGAGTCTAGATAATATGGATAGTCAGGGGTATAATTTTAATAACTATGACTTTTGGGATATGATTAAATAAAAAAAAACAAGTTTTTTTAAATGAAAGTAAGGAGCGATATTAAAACTTAAAACGAACAGAAATTACTCCGTATATGAAAGGGGCTTTTCCTTCTCAACACCCCGCTCTTTACGCTAAAGTTTGACTCTTTCTCTTAACTCTACATTTTAAGACAGTAAAAAACTTTGGCGTAAAGAGCGGGGCGTTGAGAAGGAAAAGCCCCTTTCATATACGGAGTAATTTCTGTTCGTTTTAAGTTTTAATGTCGCTCCTTACTTTCATTTAAAAAAACTTGTTTTTTTTTATTTAATTTCTGAACGTTTTTGAATCAATGCATGTTTTGACTTTGGCTCTCCGCAGAGGAATAATTAAAACGAAATTTGTATATTTATGTTTTTTGGCTAAATGGCTTTCTCATAATTTTGATCGAATGATTTTGAGGAAAAAAGAGCTGGGGAGGAAGCCTAGTTGCCCTCCGATTTTCGGTTAATTAAAAAGGCAACTAGAACTTTTAATTTTTTACGAATCTTTTTATAAGTAAAAGATATACGTAACTTATAAATTAGCTTACGTAAAGAATTCTCATGTTTTTTTACATATATGAGGGGGTTCGCCCCCTCGTCAGTACCTCGCTCTTTAGAAAGCTTAAATTTTGTCCCAATTCATTAAGAATGACCCCTGAATCACAAAAGCCGCAGAATAAAGAGTTGAAATTACTAAAAATACTTTAGCGTAAAGAGCGAGGTATTAGGAGGAGGTGAACCCCTCATATGGGTAATAATTTCTGTTCGTTTTAAGTTTTAATGCTGCTGCTTACTTCCAGCTGAAAAAAACTTTTTCATATTTATTTTTTCATTGTTTTTTTTTAAGTAATGCTAGTAAATCCTGCGCTCCCTTCATGGAAATTTTCTTCCCCCATGACAAATTCCTCGATGGAAATTTTCCCCAGCATATCCTCCTCTTTTCAACCCCTGCCTCCAACCAAAAAATCCTCCTGAAAACGCCTGTACACTTCCCAATAACCATTACTATATGTAAGCACTGGTCAAAGTTTAGAACTTGTAACCCCTCCCACGGGGACTGTGGGGGAGTAAGTCGTCTCCAAAGACATATTTATAAGGTTTTTCGACTACGCTGAATAAAATGGCTATCTCAGAATTTTGATCCGTTGAATTTGGGAAAATAATTAGCGTGGGAGGGGGCCTAGGTGCCCTCCAATTTTTTTGGTCACTTAAAAAGGGCACTAGAACTTTTCATTTCCGTTAGAATGAGCCCTCTCGCAACATTCTAAGACAACTGGGTCGATACGATCACCCCTGGGAAAAAAAAACAAACAAAAAACAAACAAACAAATAAACACGCATCCGTGATCTGCCTTCTGGCAAAAAATATAAGATTCCACATTTTTGTAGATAGGAGCTTGAAACTTCTACAGTATGGTTTGTTCTCTGACATGCTCAATCTGATGGTGTGCTTTTTGTTAAGATCCTATAACTTTTAGGGGGTGTTTCCCCCTATTTTCAAAAATAACGCAAATTTTCTCAGGCTCGTAACTTTTGATGGGTAAGACTAAACTTGATTAAACTTAAAAATTAATTTTAAATATTTAAAATCAGCATTAAAATGCGATTCTTTTGAGAGTTTTGGTTACTATTGAGCCGGGTCGCTCCTTACTACAGTTCGTTACCACGAACTGTTTGAAAAGAATAATATATTTGACGAAAATGTTTTGTTATAAGGTACTTGGTGTGGATAAGGAAGTATATTGCGACCAGAATTTTGGATTTTTATTGCTTTAGTGTGTATTTTGCCACCCTTCATAAGTTTGGACAAGTTTGTTACTTCTTGGGGGGTGGCCGTTAAGGTGTAGTTGTTGTTTTATCCGGGGAATTTCAGGGAAATCTTGAGAAAATTTAGGGATAATGAAACTGCTATCGCTTTAAGTTAAAGGAATAAACCGAGATGGGATAAGTTTTATTATAATAAAACTATTTATTATATTATAAATATATATATAATTATATATTTTTTATATTATATTATATGTATAATTTATAATAATATAATATTTCAATTTGTGTTATAAGTGATATACGCTATATACGTTTAATCCCTCAATTGAACTTCAAAAATACAAAAAATTTATAGAAGTCGCATTCCAATGCATAAATAGGTAAGTAAAATGTCACAAAGTTCTGGTAAAACTGAAACTATCCAAAGGTGCATTATAAAAGATAAGGCTTTAGCACTAATGAAGCAAATAGATTTATTTTGGTACCTTTAAGTTTTAATAAAGATTAGCTCTCGTTTAGGGGCAGGAAATTTTTCTCTCTTAGTCTATATTGCTTTTTCAGTAATTTTTCTTTTGTAGGGAATAAGTCCTGTGGAGATATGTGTACCATTGTTAATGATGTTAATCTTAACCTTTATACTTTGTCAAATTGTTGCTGGGCATTCAGCGTCGCCTCGACTAAGAAAGAAGTTGAGGGGGAAAAAACCAAAGCGGCAGAAGAGGACTCTGTCTGAAAACAGACGTACATTATTAAGTAAGAAAATCCAAGTCTTTTATATGTACTAATTAATAATTAGTCACAGCTCCCTCTATTAGAAATTATGACTATTTTTGAATTTTTTCCCCCATTAAGGCAGACATAGTGCTAGTCTCAAGTAAGCTCTTTTTTTGTCTATTAATGTTGGAATATGGCACTGAAAAATTATTCCAACTATGTCATTTAGTTATATAATATAATTTAATAGATTACTAACTATATATCCTTATTCAGTATATACAATAATTGAAAGAATACATTGGAAATGGTTGAAATAGTATATTTTCTTCGGCTTTTAGTATTTTCCTTCATGTTGGTGGGGCCCTTCACTCATATGATAGGCTACTCGGAATGCTGATGATTTTCTATTTGAATATTGAGACGTCACACGAACGATTTCATTTATCGCTGGTAATTTGAATAATATTCCGAGTGGCGTTTGGGTGGCTGAGCACATTGGCTATTTAAAAATAAATTGGAAAATAAAGTATTTTTTTAGCGATGATTTATACTTGTTTGGATTTTTTTATTTGTTTCGTTCTTCTCTTCTTTTTTTTATGATTAGAATATGATGAGAGAGAAGTTTGATTTATTTTTTTGCTTTTTAAACGGATTAATATATCAGCTAATATATATATATATATATATATATATATATATATATATATATATATATATATATATATATATATATATATATATATATATATATATATATATATATATATATGTATATACACACACACATATATATATATATATATATATATATATATATATATATATATATATATATATATATATATATATATATATATATATAAGTTACGATCAAAAGTTACAAACAAAAGTTTGTATCAAAAGTTACGAGCCTGAGAAAATTTGCGTTATTTTAGAAAATAGGGGAAAACACCCCCTTAAAGTCATAGAATCTTTAAGAAAATCACACCATCAGATTCAGCGTATCAGAGAACCCTACTGTAGAAGTTTCAAGCTCCTATCTACAAAAATGTGGAATTTTATATTTTTTGCCAGAAGGCAGATCACGGATGCGTGTTTATTTGTTTTTTTTTTTGTTTTTTTTTTCCACGGGTGATCGTATCGACCCAGTTGTCCTAGAATGTTGCGAGAGGGCTCATTCTAAGGGAAACGAAAAGTTCTAGTGCCCTTTTAAAGTGACCAAAAAAATTGGAGGGCACCTAGGCCCCCTCCCACGCTAATCATTTTCCCAAAGTCAACGGATCAAAATTCTGAGATAGCCATTTTCTGGGATTCTGAGATTCAGTCGAAAAACCATATAAATATGTCTTTGGGGGACGACTTACTCCCCCACAGTCCCCGTGGGAGGGGTTACAAGTTCAAAACTTTGACCAGTGCTTACATATAGTAATGGTCATTGGGAAGTGTACAGGCGTTTTCAGGAGGATTTTTTGGTTGGAGGCAGGGGTTGAGAAGAGGGGAATATGCTGGGGGAACTTTCCATCGAGGAATTTGTCATGGGGGAAAAAATTTCCATGAAGGGAGCGCAGGATTTACTAGCATTACTTAAAAAAAAAACAATGAAAAAGTTTTTTTTCAGCTGGAAGTAAACAGCAGCAAAAAAAATTTAAAATGACAGAAATTATTACCCATATAAGGGGCTCACCTCCTCCTGATACCTCGCTCTTTTACGCCAAAGTATTTTTAGTAATTTCAACTATTTATTCTGCGGCTTTTGTGATTCAGGGGTCATTCTTAATGAATTGGGACAAAATTTAAGCTTTAGTGTAAAGAGCAAGGTACTGACGAGGGGGCGAACCCCTCATATATGTAATAAAAACGTAAGAATACAAAAGTTCTTTACGTAAGCTAATTTATAAGTTACGTATATCTTTTACTTATCAAAAGATTCATAAAAAATTAAAAGTTCTAGTTGCCTTTTTAATTAACCGAAAATCAGAGGGCAACTAGGCTTCCTCCCCCGCTCTTTTTTTCTCAAAACCATTCGATCAAAATTATGAGAAAGCCATTTAGCCAAAAAAAAAAAAAAATACACAAATTTCGTTTTAATTATTCTTCTGCGGAGAGCCAAAATCAAAACATGCATTGATTCAAAAACGTTCAGAAATTAAATAAAAAAAAAAGTTTTTTAAATGAAAGTAAGGAGCGACATTAAAACTAAAACGAACAGAAATTACTCCGTATATGAAAGGGGCTTTTCCTTCTCAACGCCCCGCTCTTTACGCTAAAGTTTTTTACTGTTTTAAAATGTAGAGTTAAGAGAAAGAGTCAAACTTAAGCGTAAAGAGCAGGGCGTTGAGAAGGAAAAGCCCCTTTCATATACGGAGTAATTTCTGTTCGTTTTAAGTTTTAGTGTCGCTCCTTACTTTCATTTAAAAAACTTGTTTTTTTTTTTATTTAATCTCTTGTTAGGGAGAGCATGGGTAGAGCGTCGTTGTTGATTCAGGCCTACCTTTAATTAAATAAAAAAAAAACTAGTTTTTTTTAACTGAAAGTAAGGAGCGACAATAAAACTTAAAACGAACAGAAATTACTCCGTATATGAAATGGGTTGTCCCCTCCGCAGTCCCTCGCTCTTTACGCTAAAGTTTGACTCTTTGCCACAATTCTACTTTTTGAAACAATTAAAAACTTTAGCGTAAAGAGCGTGGGACTGCGGAGGGGACAACCCATTTCATATACGGAGTAATTTCTGTTCGTTTTAAGTTTTAATGTCGCTCCTTACTTTCAGTTAAAAAAACTAGTTTTTTTTTTATTTAATTTCTGAACGTTTTTGAATTAATGCATGTTTGATTTTGGCTCTCCGCACATAAATTATTGAAATGAAATTAGTATATTAATTTTTTTTTGGCTAAATGGCTTTCTCTTAGTTTTGATCAGACGATTTTGAGAAATAAGGGGTGGGGAAGGAGGCCTAGCTGCCCTCCAATTTTTCGGTTACTTAAAAAGGCTACTAGAACTTTTAATATTCAACGAACGTTTTTATTAGTAAAAAATATACGTAACTTAAGAATTAACTTACGTAACAAACTTTTATATTCTTATATTTTTATTATGTGTACGAGGGGGTTTGTACCCTCGTTAATACCTCGCTCTTTACACTAAATCGTAAGTTTTGTCCCAATTCTTTAAGAATGACCCCTGAATCAAAAAGGCCGTAGAATAAATAGTTGAAATCACTAAAAATATTTTAGCATAAAGAGCGAGGTATTTATCTCCTCCTAAATACCTCGCTCTTTATGCTAAAGTATTTTTAGAACCCCTCATATGCGTAATAATCTCTGTTCGTTTTAAATTTCAATGCTATTCCTTACTTTCATTTGAAAAAACGTTTTCATGTTTATTTTTTCATTGTTTTTTTATAGTAATGCTAGAAAATCCTGCGCCCTTTTCATTGAATTTTTCTTCCCCCGTGACATATTCCTCAAAGGAAAGATCCTCCCACAAAGCCCTCTCCCATCAACCCCACCCCCCAAACCAAAAAATCCCCATGAAAACGTCTGTACACTTCCCAATAACCATTACTATATGTAAACATTGGTCAAAGTTTGTAACTTGCAGCCCCTCCCTCAGGGATTGTGGGGGAGTAAGTCATTCCCAAAGACATAGTTATTATGGTTTTCGACTATGCTGAACAAAATGGCTATCTTAAAATTTTAATCTGTTGACTTTTGGAAAAAAAGAGCATGGGAGGGGGCCTATTTGCCCTCCAATTTTTTTGGTCACTTAAAAAGGACACTAGAACTTTTCATTTCCGTTAGAATGAATCCTCTCGCGACATTCTAGGACCACTTGGTCGATAAGATGACCCCTTGGAAAAAAAAAAAACAAAAAAAAAAAAAACAAATAAACACGCACCCGTGATTTGTCTTCTGGCAAGAAATACAAAATTCCACATTTTTTAGATGGGAGCTTGAAATTTTTGCTATAGAGTTCTCTGATATACCGAATGCGATAGTGTGATTTTCATTAAGATTCTATGACTTTTAGGGGATGTTTCCCCCTTTTTTCCAAAATAGGACAAATTTTCTCAGGCTCGTAACTTTTGATGACAAAGACTAAATTAATTGAAACTTATATATTTAGAATCAGCGTAAAAATTCGATTCTTTTGATGTATCTTTTAGCATCAAAATTCCGTTTTTTAGAATTTCGTTTACTATTGAGCCGGGTCGCCCCTTACTACAGTTCCTTACCACGAACTGTTTGAAAAGAAAATAATTCGGTATTTCGGGGCTTCTGACATTATTGCTCCTTTGCGGAAGTTAGGCTCAAAATTGAAAAAGGATTATATTTTTTCTCTGGGCCCCTTCCACCTCTTAGTTCGTTTATTTTCCCGTTAGTTTTCGCCTGTTTTCGCTTTATAGTTGTGTTATCTCTTAGCAGTTCTTTCGTTAGTTGAGTTATGGTTGTGGTATATATGTTTTATCGCTCGTATAGTTGTATTATTTTCAAATTATACTCCATAATAGAGAGGCTCCGAACACCCAGCATTGTATGTTAAGCTCTTAATTTGACGTTTTTTTCTAACGTGACCACATTCGTCCTGCGCCCTTTTCATTGAATTTTTTCCCCCATGGCATATTTCTCCAAGGAAAGATCATCCCACATAGCCCCCTCCCTCAACCCTACCCCCAAAACCAAAAAAATCCCCCTGAAAACGTCTGTACACTTCCCAATAACCATTATTATATGTAAACACTGGTTGAAGTTTGTAACTTGCAACCCCCCCCCCAGGGACTGTGGGGGAGTAAGTCATCCCCAAAAACATAGTTATTATGATTTTCGACTATGCTAAACAAAATGGCTATCTCAAAATTTTGATCCGTTGACTTTGGGAAAAAAAAGAGCGTGGGAGGGGGCCTAGATGCCCTCCAATTTTTTTGGTCACTTAAAAAGGACACTAGAACTTTTCATTTCCGTTAGAACGAGCCCTCTTGCGACATTCTAGGACCACTTGGTCGATACGATGACCCCTGGGAAAAAAAAACAAAAAAAAAAAACAAATAAACACGCACCCGTGATTTGTCTTCTGGCAAAAAATACAAAATTCCACATTTTTGTAGATAGGAGCTTGAAACTTCTGCAGTAGGGTTCTCTGATACGCTGAATCTGATGGTGTCATTTTCGTTAAGATCCTACGACTTTTAGGGGGTGTTTCCCCCTATTTTCCTAAATAAGGCAAATTTTCTCAGGCTCGTAACTTTTGATTGCTAAGTAGGGTTCTCTGATACGCTGAATCTGATGGTGTGATTTTCGTTAAGATTCTATGACTTTTAGGGGGCGTTTCCCCCTATTTTCTAAAATAACGCAAATTTTCTCAGGCTCGTAACTTTTGATGGGTAAGACTAAACTTGATGAAACTTATATATTTAAAACCAGCATTAAAATGCGATTCTTTTGATGTAGCTATTGATATCAAAATTCAATTTTTTAGAGTTTTGGTTCTTATTGAGCCGGATCGCTCCTTACTACAGTTCGTTACCACGAACTGTTTGATAGTAGAGAATAATTACTACAAAATTGGATTTTCTTTAGTTTATAAAGTTGTTGTGCTCGAATTAGGAATGAATATATAGGTAATATAATGTCTGGAAATGTATTGTGAAGTGTCTGCATTAACATTTCGGGTGGGGGGGCAATTTTACAAGGGTGTCAATAAGCAAAGTCTTTCGGGAAAGGGCAATGTGACAAGGGTACCAATAATTGACAAATTGACAAATTTATTTAAAAAAATTGAAAAACAGAAAAAATATTTTAATTAAATATTTATATTTGGCTAAGAATCCGGCTCAAATCCAGGCTAATGCATACAGTGCAGTAGATGCAGACTCTTAGTTGAAGCTGAGAAAAGGAAAAAGGAGAAAATCAAGGAGGTGAAGAAGAAGGTCTAAGAATGTGTTTCAAGCTGTGCAAGTTTCAAGGCTTGAAAGATGCTTGCAAAATAAGTTCTTTTGGAAAGAAGAAGAAGAAACGAATTTGGCTCAAATCGTGGTTAATGCCTACAGCCCAGGAGAAACAGGCTTCAAGACGAACGTGGAAACAAGGAAAAAGAAAGAATAAAAAGGAAAATCTGAGTTATCAGTGTTCAGACTTGTCTGCACAGAATCTTTCAGGTCTTGTCAGCAGGGAATGGGTCGATGTAAAAAATCTGAAATCATCCTCCCTGACCCTAATCTGGGATTTAGATATGTCCCTTAGAGTCTCATTCATCTAGCAAAACAACTTTAAGAGTTAGCGAAAAGTCGCTATTTTCTACTTTTACTGACATTTTTAGTCGGCGTGCTTTTTCTCATAATCGATATATCCTCCAAAATTTAAATAATTTCAATGATTGGGGTAAGAAGATTCGGAAAATGTGCATTCTCAGCCGTTAATTTTTCTGGACGGGTGTCTTAGGAACGGCTCAGAGGAGGGGTAATTCTTCCTTTTGACCCATGATTGTTTCCCCTGTGTGCAAGGGCGCCGACGGAATATTCTCCAGGGGGAGGGCAGACGCCAGAATAGCAGTAGTGACACGCAATATATTTCAGGATATTTTTTTGTAGGAATAAGTTTATTTTTAAATATTTATAGCGAAAAACTTTCAAATAAAAACAGCAATTAAAGTGGATGCAAAATGAAACAAAATACATTAAATTTTAAATGACGAGGATTCCTGGCAAAGGGATCAATTTATTTAATATATAATATGTCTAATTATTATGCATTTAATCTTAAAAGAAAAGCAAATTCAAACCAAAATTACAGGAAGATTTATTGCTTTCGTAGGTTATAACAGATGTAGACTTTTAATTTATACAATTTCCTACGCCATAGAATAGTTAAAGAGTAGAGATACTCAAAAATCATCCTGCCTGCATAAATACCCTGTTTTGATCTTCTAACGGCCATGTAAAATCTACCTCTTTCAAAACAGGAGGAGTAGTTTACAGAAGGAGTAGAGATGCTCAAAAATCATCCTGCCTGCATAAATACCCTGTTTTGATCTTCTACCGGCCATGTAAAATCTACCTCTTTCAAAACAGTAGGAGTAGTTTACAGAAGGAGTAGAGATGCTCAAAAATCATCCTGCCTGCATAAATACCCTGTTTTGATCTTCTACCGGCCATGTAAAATCTACCTCTTTCAAAACAGGAGGAGTAGTTTACAGAAGGAGTAGAGATGCTCAAAAATCATCCTGCCTGCATAAATAGCCTGTTTTGATCTTCTACCGGCCATGTAAAATCTACCTCTTTCAAAACAGGAGGAGTAGTTGACAGAAGGAGTAGAGATGCTCAAAAATCATCCTGCCTGCATAAATACCCTGTTTTGATCTTCTACCGGCCATGTAAAATCTACCTCTTTCAAAACAGGAGGAGTAGTTTACAGAAGGAGTAGAGATGCTCAAAAATCATCCTGCCTGCATAAATACCCTGTTTTGATCTTCTACCGGCCATGTAAAATCTACCTCTTTCAAAACAGGAGGAGTAGTTTACAGAAGGAGTAGAGATGCTCAAAAATCATCCTGCCTGCATAAATACCCTGTTTTGATCTTCTACCGGCCATGTAAAATCTACCTCTTTCAAAACAGTAGGAGTAGTTTACAGAAGGAGTAGAGATGCTCAAAAATCATCCTTCCTGCATAAATACCCTGTTTTGATCTTCTACCGGCCATGTAAAATCTACCTCTTTCAAAACAGGAGGAGTAGTTTACAGAAGGAGTAGAGATGCTCAAAAATCATCCTGCCTGCATAAATACCCTGTTTTGATCTTCTACCGGCCATGTAAAATCTACCTCTTTCAAAACAGGAGGAGTAGTTTACAGAAGGAGTAGAGATGCTCAAAAATCATCCTGCCTGCATAAATACCCTGTTTTGATCTTCTACCGGCCATGTAAAATCTACCTCTTTCAAAACAGGAGGAGTAGTTTACAGAAGGAGTAGAGATGCTCAAAAATCATCCTGCCTGCATAAATAGCCTGTTTTGATCTTCTACCGGCCATGTAAAATCTACCTCTTTCAAAACAAGAGGAGTAGTTGACAGAAGGAGTAGAGATGCTCAAAAATCATCCTGCCTGCATAAATACCCTGTTTTGATCTTCTACCGGCCATGTAAAATCTACCTCTTTCAAAACAGGAGGAGTAGTTTACAGAAGGAGTAGAGATGCTCAAAAATCATCCTGCCTGCATAAATACCCTGTTTTGATCTTCTACCGGCCATGTAAAATCTACCTCTTTCAAAACAGTAGGAGTAGTTTACAGAAGGAGTAGAGATGCTCAAAAATCATCCTTCCTGCATAAATACCCTGTTTTGATCTTCTACCGGCCATGTAAAATCTACCTCTTTCAAAACAGGAGGAGTAGTTTACAGAAGGAGTAGAGATGCTCAAAAATCATCCTGCCTGCATAAATACCCTGTTTTGATCTTCTACCGGCCATGTAAAATCTACCTCTTTCAAAACAGGAGGAGTAGTTTACAGAAGGAGTAGAGATGCTCAAAAATCATCCTGCCTGCATAAATACCCTGTTTTGATCTTCTACCGGCCATGTAAGATCTACCTCTTTCAAAACAGGAGGAGTAGTTTACAGAAGGAGTAGAGATGCTCAAAAATCATCCTGCCTGCATAAATAGCCTGTTTTGATCTTCTACCGGCCATGTAAAATCTACCTCTTTCAAAACAGGAGGAGTAGTTGACAGAAGGAGTAGAGATGCTCAAAAATCATCCTGCCTGCATAAATACCCTGTTTTGATCTTCTACCGGCCATGTAAAATCTACCTCTTTCAAAACAGGAGGAGTAGTTTACAGAAGGAGTAGAGATGCTCAAAAATCATCCTGCCTGCATAAATACCCTGTTTTGATCTTCTACCGGCCATGTAAAATCTACCTCTTTCAAAACAGGAGGAGTAGTTTACAGAAGGAGTAGAGATGCTAAAAAATCATCCTGCCTGCATAAATAGCCTGTTTTGATCTTCTACCGGCCATGTAAAATCTACCTCTTTCAAAACAGGAGGAGTAGTTGACAGAAGGAGTAGAGATGCTCAAAAATCATCCTGCCTGCATAAATACCCTGTTTTGATCTTCTACCGGCCATGTAAAATCTACCTCTTTCAAAACAGGAGGAGTAGTTTACAGAAGGAGTAGAGATGCTCAAAAATCATCCTGCCTGCATAAATACCCTGTTTTGATCTTCTACCGGCCATGTAAAATCTACCTCTTTCAAAACAGGACTATTCTCACCCTTGAACTTAAATCCCTTATGTATTCAGACATTAAAAAGAAGAAGAAATAGAATAGCAAAAGTAAAACAAAATTTAAACATACTATCCAGCTGTCAAGCCTATTCAACTAAATAAAATGAGCAGGTTCAAAAAAAAAAAAAAATTCTTCACAGTCGAATCTTATCAAAAAGTTTGTGATAAAAAACTGGAAGTAAAAAGTGACTTGGGTCAATATTCACCAAAACTAAAAATGGAATTCCCATGACAATTGCTAAACCGGTAGTATTAACTTCATTTGCTGATTCTAAATCTATACAATTCTTTCAGTTCATTGTTACCCACCCAAAACTGAAAATCTGAGATAATTTGCCTCATTTTTCAAAGAAGGAGGAACACCCCCCCCCCAAAAAAAAAGCAAGCGATTCTGTTGAAAATCCCTTTATCAGATACATCATATCAGAGTTTTAAGCTCCGATCTTCAGAATGTAAAATTTTGCATTTTTTTTATTCAAAAGAAATATCGTCGATGCATGTTTAGGCTATTTGTTTTGCTTTTTCCTATGGGTGATTGTATCAAACCGAAGGTCCAAGATAATTGGGAGAGGGCTGATTTAAACGTAAATTTAAAGCTCTGTTTAAGTGACCATACAGATTGGGCCTAGAGAATGTCTTGTTATCTGCCGTTTTAGGGCATCAAACTACGACTTTACCCCGAAGATGATGAATTTGCAATCAATTTAAAATTCTGATAAGCTAATTGATTTGAACGAATCAATAACTATATTTTAGGCTTCCTAGTTGCAAAAGAAGGAATGCCACACGGTGGTAGTGGTGGATTCAACCAAGTTGATTCGCTTTGTTTGTAATGAAATTAGGTTATTTTTTGGTGATCTGTAATGGAATATCAGCTATAATGAGGGGAGGGAGTCATTGTTTAAGTGGGGATAGGGCAGATTCCTAAAAAAGTACATTTTAATGGACAAACTGCTTACTCTTCGTGAGGCTTCAGATAAATGTTGAAAGAGGTAGGGGGAGTAGGAATTAATTAACAGTAAAACAGTAAAATTAATATAGTAAAAGTCTAACTTCACCGTTACTGAGAAAGGGTCATCATATTTTAGTTTTGTGTTTTGTTTTAAGTTTTTTTTTTATATTTTTATCAGTTTATTCTGCACTGAGGACGGTCAAGCGGAGGTCTTGACCGAAATATTTTCATAATTTTCATTTTCACTGACTGTTAATTGTCCTCGTTCTTCCCTTCTTTGCGATTTTGTGTTTTGTCCCATACGAAAATTCTTTATATGTCTTGCTTTCTCTTTACCGATTCAATTTTACGCGTCGAGATGTTAAGAGTAAATGTCCGTGGTAAATTTTCACCAGGATTGAATTGTTCAGATCATATTTCTGTGGGAGAGGGTGGTTTTTTCTGTGGATGTGGAGCCAGATATCCTAGCGTTATTTAGAAAAACGATCCGAAATTAAATTAAAAAAAAATGTTTAAAAGTTTATTTTAACTGAAAGCAAGGAGAAACACTAAAACCTAAAACGAACAGAAATTATTACGTATACGAGGGGGTTTGCCCCTCCTCAATATCTCGCTCCTAATGCTAAAGTTTAAATTTTGTCGCAATTATTTAAAAACGACTCCTGAAACACAAGGGCCGTTTAATTAGAAGAATAAGTAACTTCTGTGGGACCTGTGCCACATCACCTTCAGATTTTTTTTTTCCGGTAGCCTATGTGTGAATGCAATGCAAAGATGATTTTCAAAGTTTGAGTGTTTGTAAGCTAAGGCTAGTTCAACCGCCATTTTCATTAAGTTGACATTAACATAACCATGATCTACTACTACTAACGACTCACTGCAGCCTGAGGCCAAAGCATCTATGCTTGCTTCTCCATCCCAATCTATTCAAGTCTTTCTCTTTTCACCCTCACAGGAAGTTCCGATTCCTCTTTAATATTTCCTTACGACCTCCTCATACCCCATTTGTAGACGGCCTGCTTTTCGTTTGGCCCTAGATGGTTAGCTGCTAGGATGATCTTTGACAATTTTTCATCCTTTATATGCAGAACATACCCTATCCATATGAATCTTTGCCTCATTATGGTCCTAGAAAGTGGGGTCGAACCAACTTTTTTGTATAGTTTACAGGTTGATATGCAGTTTCAGACTGGTTTGTGAATTGACACGTCTTAGTTCTGCTGTGACGTCAAGCGGCTTTGAGTTGTGATGAAATGTTAGCAACACCTCTAACTTTTTAACTTTATTTTCTTATTTCTGTTTTATTTGATTTTATTTACCTATTTGATTTTTTTATTCTATTTCATTTTTGTCTAATTTATTTTAAATTCTTTCTTTCTCCTTTTTTGTTTTAAATCGCCAGTTTAAGTTAAGTGAACACCTTTTCTCTGTCTTCTGTTGCAGCAGCAAGTGGTTCCAAATCCTCTTTGGATACAAGTAATAATGAAGGATGTAACGAGGAGGTTGTTGGTACCTCAAAATCTCAATCATTCAGCCAAAGAGAGAAAATAAGGTCAGTTTCAAAAATGTTGGTCAAGTGACTAAAAAACTATGCATACAGCATATGCCTACACTCCAATGGGAACACCAAAGCTAACTTCGTCCGGGATATTGTACCCAAAAAGACCCTTTTTTTGGTATTTAACCCCCCCCCCTTGCAACCATCCTCTGGTACAGATTCAACAAAATTTCTCAATGTGTTGCTTTGTTCTTGTATACATACAGCAAATATATAGACCTCTATCGCCTACAGTACAGAGTCGCACTCGTAGGGTTAAGACTTTGTAGCCCGGGCTTTCCCTGGTGCCCAAATTTTGCATGGACGCTACTTATTCCAATTTTTGTATAAAATAGTTTTTTGTTAATTGGGGTTCTCCGAAAAAAATCGCAAGCTTGTATTCGCTGATCTGTGTTGTTACCTAGCTATGCCTCAAGCGCTGTACATTTTGTCACTTTGGGTTTCACTATGGAAAACCAAGGAGTTGAAGGACCGTTTGGGATTTGGTCGTTATTTGCAGTTTTTAGTAAGTTTTCCATTAATTCGCAAGAACAGTACTATTTTATAAAAATATTCTTTTCCCGACTCTTTAGACTTTACGAATTATGTAGAGTGCGATGTATTCAACACGAGTGTAAATTTTGCGGTTTTTATTCTTCACGCTTTTAAACATCTTTTTGTCTTTTATGTTTTTCGGTTCGTTTCTTTTTTCCTTACTCTGATTCTTCTTTTGTAGACCTGTAAAAAGACAAGAATAAATTCACCGTAAAAAAAAAACCTTCTCCGTAATCTCAATGTTCGAATAATTTTTTTTTCAGTTAAGCTTTTTATCTTTTAATCATTTAATCTTTTTTGAAAAAAATTACTTATAGCTTTTATCCTTTTCGAAAAAAAACAACTAAAATCTATTGAAGATAACATTAAAAAATACAAAATAATAATTTAACACAAATATTCCTTAAAAGGTTTAATAACCTATATTATAGTGAATGAAAAACGTTTACGTAGTAATTAATACAACATCTAGCAATTGACATAGAGAAGAAGGAAAAAGAGAGAGAGAGAGAGAGAGAGAGAGAGAGAGAGAGAGAGAGAGAGAGAGAGAGAGAGAGAGAGAGAGAGAGAGAGAGAGAGAGCAAAGCTATGAATATGAAGAGCAGAAAACTCGCAAAAAGAGTATATGCTGAAAACTGGATTTATAGGCAGAAACTGGAATAGATTAAAGAAAATTTTGTACTTTTATTACATACCTCCTACCGCTCAAGTTGTGTATTGACGACTGTGAACATGTTCCTTTCATTAGTTTCTTTCAACTTAGCGTGAGAAAAGACAAAGAGAAGTGACAAAATAAATCGGAAATTTATAATTTGGGCTATATATTTGCGCATTAGGGGGGGGGGATAAAGTATTTGGACAATATGAAGTCTGAAAATAATTCTTACTTCATAATATTGGAGTAATTGTAGCTATCACATTTTGCATGATGACCCGCTGTATTTTATCCTCATCCTCCTAATATGCAATTATATAGCCCAACTTTTTTTCCAAAGTACTATATTTTTATCATACTTAGGTATATTTTATTAGCATTAACCTAACTTCACTATATATATATATATATATATATATATATATATATATATATATATATATATATATATATATATATATATATATATATATATATATATATATATATATATATATATATATATATATATATATATATATATATATATATATATATATATATATATATATATATATATATATACTACTACTACTAATAACTCACTGCAGCACCAAGCCGCCCGAGGCCAACACAGCTACGCACGCTCCTCCTCCAACCTAATCTATTTAAAGCCTCCCTCTTTACACCCTCCCAGGAAGTTCCCATTTCCTTTAAATCTTTATTTATGACATCCTCCCAACCCAGACAAGGACGACCTGCTTTCCGTGTAGCCCCAGACGGTTGGCCAAAAAGGACAATCTTCGGTAATCTTTCATCCTTCATCCGTAGAACGTGGCCTAGCCATCTCAACCTTTCTTTCATTATAGCCCCAGAAAGCGGGATTGAACCACACTTTTCATACAACCTACTGTTTGAAATACGGTCAGTCAGCCGGGTACCCAGAACAATCCGTAGGCAATTTCTCTGGAAAACATCTAGTAAATTTTCATCTGCTTTTCGGAGTGCCCATGCTTTAGAGCCATATTTGACCACTGTTATCACTGTAGCTTTCAATATTCTCGGTTTGTAGGCTTATCTTTCTATTCTTCCAAACTTTTTTTAACTGGGAAAAAACACCTTGGGCCCTAGCTATTCTATTTTTAACATCTTCACTGCTCCCACCATCTTTACTAATAATACTACCAAGGTAACTGAAGCTCCCAACCTGATCAATCTTTTCGTTACCTAATGTCACCTGTTCATCTTCACTTATTCCTAGCCTTAGTAACTTAGTCTTCTTAACATTAATTTTCAAGCCTATTTTAGCACCCTGAACTCGTAAAACCTCTAAAAATTCATTCATTTTGCTAACACTTTCATCTAATATGCTTAAATCATCAGCATAATCTAAGTCCAGGAGCGTTCTACCTCCCCATTTGATTCCATGGTCTCCAATTGCCTTTCCTGTGCTCCTTAAGACGAAGTCCATCAAAATGATCCATATAAAGAGAGATAGAACACAACCCTGCTTAACTCCTGATTTAATACAAAACCAGTTGCTAACCTCATTTCCTACCTTAACCGCAGCAGTATTATTCTCATACATAGCGCAAATCACTTTAATGTATTTTTCTTGTATACCATATAACGATAAGACCTTTGTTAACGCTGTTCTATCAACAGAATCGAAAGCTTGCTCATAATCGATAAAACTAAGGACTAAAGGTGCTTGACAACGAAGGGACTTCTCAATTATTAACCTAAGAGTGAAAACATGGTCGACACATCCTCTACCTTTTCTAAAACCGCATTGTTCTTCCCTTAAAACTTTGTCTACAGCATGTCTCAGTCTAAAAAGTATCATATTACTCAATAATTTGCTACCTACAGAGACCAGACTAATGCCTCGATAATTACGACACTCGCTCTTGTCACCTTTCTTATACAGTGGTTTAATTAAGGTTTTCCTAAAATCATTGGGTACTTCCCCTTTTTCAAAAATCATGTTCATAATCTTCAGTAGCATATTCCTAACCTCAGAGCCACCATATTTAAGAAACTCATTAATCATACTATCAGCACCTGGGGCCTTATTATTTTTTAATCCTTTTATTACTGTCGCTAATTCTTCCTCACTAAACAAATCTTCCTTCACATCCAAGGTATCACAAACTTTTTCATTTTCATCTATATCTTTTCATGCGACTGTATCTCGGTTTAGCACATTCTCAAAATGTTCCACCCATCTTTCTTTAACTTTTTCCTTATCACTAATTGTGGCCCCATTTCTATCTTTAACTGGGACTAGTCCGGATTTACTACTCCCTTTCAATTTATTAACATGCCAGTATAATATTTTACTATTATGCCGTCTAGCCGCATCTTCCAGATCCTCAGCAATTTTATCCATCGCCTCCACTTCACATCTCCTTAGTTCATATTTTAATGCTTTCTCCACTTTCTTTACATTCCTTTTGTGTTCATACGACCTATCACTCAGATAATTCTTATACAAACCCCTTCTACTCTCTATTAAACCTAAAGCTTTTTCACTAATATTCCTAGTTGCAGTATATATATATATATATATATATATATATATATATATATATATATATATATATATATATATATATATATATATATATATATATATATATATATATAGTATATATATATAGTATATCTATATATATATATATATATATATATAGTATATATATATATATTGTATATATATAGTATATATATATAGTATATATATATATATATATATATATATATATATATATATATATATATATATATATATATATATATATATCTTTTACTCAGTGGATACTACTGACATAGGATACGAATAAATTCATTCATTGTAGTCTTTAAAGACTTGATCAATAAGGCCCCCGGATCCCGGGATACGCTGGATTTGGTATAGACTTTATGCAAAGTTTCATGTAGAATAAAATTTTTAGCTTTTATTGAATGAAGGATAAACAACGGCATATTCATAAAATTATTTGTGCTTGAAGTAGTTAAAGGGGGCAAATGAGTTCTGGGGAGGACCAACTGCCTCCTTACCGCATAATATTTTATATACTTGATCGCACCAAAAAAGTATATCCTCCTTCACCTTGTTAAAGCACAAATAACTCGAAAAATGCAAAAATAGGGCACTAGCTTTTCCTTCTCCTAAAATTTCTTTATTATGTGATGTTTTGGTGATTCGAAATGACAAGAATGCAGAGCCCCATTCCCCCACAAGGGTTGGATCAGATACACACCCTAGGAAGGGGATAACTAGAACAATCAGTCCACCCTTGATTTATTTTTGAAAAAAAATTCTTTGGCAAATTTGTTTCTGGTGAATTCTATGAATTCTGATATAGACTTTATGCTAAGTTTTGTATAGGATAAAACTTAAATTTTTTTAGGTATTACAGGATAAATAAAAGCATATTAGTAAAACTAATTTACGCTTGAAATGGTCTAAGGGGGTAAGCGGAAGCCAGGGGCAACTGCCCCCTCCCCTCAGCAATTTATATGCCTGGGTAGCTCTCCATTAAACTTCTCAGGTTTGAAATCGATATCCAGGAGTCCATAATCAGATTTGTCAGAAATCTTAAATATAACAATTGAAAGAACCGACATCTCTATCCTGAAAAAAGGGTAAACCCAGGAATAAACGAAACCCAATCATCCGATGTAAGGTAGTAAACAAATTCTCATAATCCTTGTTGTATCCATCTCATAGTGTAATATTTTTTGACAAACTTAACATGATTATCTTCTTGTAATCAATAATTGCGTGCTTGGGGATGGATTTTAAAGCTTTTACTAATATTTATTACGAGCCAAGGTTTATTCAGGATTTTTTTCTGAGGGGGGGAGTGCTTTTCGGTCACTGAATCGGCCAGCCATAAAGTCGGATGTCCTCAAATGGGGTAGGTTATATTATAAGAGAAAATACGAAGGATATTATAATTTCTTGGACTGGGGCGCCAATTAAGGGAGCTTAGTAATTCCCCCTAGCTTATAAAGAAATCTGTTTTTCATTTTCATTAAAAAAGATTGAAAACATACCCCCTATTTTACACGACGCCTTTTTGTATCTTCATTAACAAATCGAAGAATATTTATCCCCCCCCCTAAATTGGCGCCCTAATTGGTCAGTGGGACTTTGTGAGGAATGAAGCTTTTAGCATGTTGAGGTGGAGTACGAGTGTTTGAGGCTGTGTTGAGCTTGGGCATCTTAGTATTATGGAGATTATAGTAGTTTTATCACTACGAAATTCTGATGATTAATTTTAATTTGAAACTGTCAAAACATACTAGGATAGCAATTTTTATATGGACCACACTTTCCGCTGTCACTTACATCTATAATTGCTTTGGAGTTGATTCTACAACATTCCACAAGGTAGGGAAACATTCCACAACCTGTGCGATTAAAATTTTAATGTAAGAAGTAGATAAAGATGTTTGTACGGGTGTATGGATATTCGAAATATGTGGCTTTAAATTATATTTAGATTTTGTAAGTAACGTTTTACGTCTTTGACAAGTTTTGCGTATTGAAAGATACAACATTCTTCATTTTTACACTGCAAAATTTGCAGTTCGTTTTACAGATGTGTGCTCGAATCATCTTATGTTTTGTATAAAATAAAATGCAAGTTGTACTAAATGACTACTACTGCTAAATGGCTAGCAACTCACTGCAGCACCAAGCCGCTCGAGGTCAACACAGCTACACACACTCCTCCATTCCAATCTAATCAAAGTCTCCCTCTTATATCATCTCAGGATGTTCCCATATTCCTTAAATGTTTCCTTACCGCATCCTCCCACCCCATTCGGGACGACCCGCTTTTCGTTGGGCCCTAGGCTATTCCTAGACTGACAAGGACAATTTTAGGCAATCTGTTATTCTTTATCCGCTGAACTTATCCGAGCCATCTCAACCTTTCTGTCATTATAGCTCTAGAAGTTACGAATGAAAGATATTTTTCGTCCAACCTGCTGTTTGAGATACGGCTAATTAGTTGGGTGCCCAATACAATCCGTAGACGAATTTTCTGGAAAACATCTTGCAAATCTTCCTCCGTTTTTCGGAGTGCCCACGCTGCAGAACCATGCTTGACCGCTGTCATCACTGCACCTTCCAATATTCTAATCTTGGTTTGCAGACTTATCTTTCTATTCTTTCAAAGTTTTTTTCAACTGTGAAAAAACACCAGGGCGTTGGCTGTTCTTCATTTATCATCTTCACTGCACCCACTTTACTAATAATACTACCACTACCCATCTAGGCCAAACTGTCCACTTGATCCATCTTCTCGTTACCCAACATCACCTTTTTTACCTTCGCTTATTTCTAGTCTTATTGAATCTGTATTTTTACTGGCTATGAAATATTTACAAGAAGTAGCGGTTCCTATTGTAAATTTGTAAAGTATATCTTGAGACTCTAGCGGAGAAAATATCTGATAATAAAAGGTCTCTGGCATTATTATCTAACAAATTCTTCAGTATGTCTTGTATAGGGGAACTCCTAAATATTTGAGTATGAAAATTAGTTTTTATTATTGGGGAGTGGGGGGCTATTGAGACACATATTTTTCATCAAAAGTGGATAAATGTCTCACACTAAGCATGGCACAATATTTTCTAGTACAAGTTACTATGTAAGTCAATATGGGGTTATTTTATGAAGGTTTTCCGTTTAAAAAGTGAAAAAGGGAAGAAAACTTTTTCATCCTTATTATATTATTATTATCAACTGCTCCCAAAAGTATAATCTCTAAACACTTATAACATACTAAACATCCCAAAATTTTTCATGATAAATAGTATAATCTCTAATATCTGTGTATGTCGGCCTCTAAATGTCAAAATCCCGTGAAATTGCATAAAATAAAATCAAAGAAACCATAAGATTGTGGGAGGTTAAGTTTGTCTTCTTTCAATTTAAATTAGAAGAATTTCGAAGAAACCACGGCTCCCGAACCACTACCCATTCAGGACTTACTATCGAATATTGCTTCGATACTAACATGAATAAGAAAATAAAAAGGGGTGTTCCACTTAACGCTATTGCCCAAAAATGTTGGACTCTTTGTTACTGGTGTTTGCTAATTAAAGACAAGTCACTATTAAACATCCTAAAATTGAGAATTTTCATGATATGTAATATAATCTCTCATTTCTTTGTGTATTGTCTTATTATCCAACATTTCTTCGATATTAAGACTAATAAAAAAATTAAAAGGGGTGTTCCACTTTAGCGTTCATGCTATTGCCAAAAAATGTGGGATTTTCACTGAAGTCACTGAATAACTGGACGAAGCTTTAGCTATAGTAAGTGGAATGTTTGAGTAACTACTACGACTAACAACTCCATGCATCACCAAGCGGCCAACACAGCTGGACCTGCTCTTCCCTCCTCCCAATCTATTCAATGCTTCCTTCTTCAACCCCCCATGAAACTTGAATTTCCTTTGAGCCTTTTCTTATGACCTGTTCCTGCTTTATTCAGAGACGACCTGTTTTGTGTTTGGCCCTAGAAGGATGGCTAAAAAGGACTATTTTTGGCAATCTGTCGTTCTTTGTCTGTAAAACGTGGCCTAGCCATCTCAACCTTACTTTCACTGTAGCCTCAAAAAGTGGGATTATTGCTACTTGAATAATTGATGCTAAAATTATTAAATAAGCAACTAGTAACTGTTTAGTGGTTCAGAATAGTCAATAAACATTTCAATTTTTTTGACATCATAAGTTTTACTGAAATACAATATTTATATAATCCACCCACTAAGCCCAGTCCCACGTCTTCGTTAGTTTTGGTTTTCCCTCTTGTCCACAAAAATGACTCTGTTTACAAACATAACAATTATTTTTATCATTTCCAGTTTCACGGTCATAGCGATAACTTATATTTTACGTTTGTGATATCTTTTTAGGTCGTTCAGCGAAGAAAGAGTGCGTACCAAACGTATTGCCAAGAAGTGTCAAAGATCAGTCTCTTTAAATCTTGATCTCGGTGCTCTTGGTCGCACCAGACGAATCTTTTACGGTCAATTTTATGTATATGATATCTCTTTAGGTCGTTCAGCGAAGAAAGAGTCCGCACCAAGCGTATTCCCAAGAAGTGTCAAAGATCAGTCTCTTTAAATCTTGATCCAGGTGTTCTTGGTCGTGCCAGACGAGCCTTTTACGGTCATAGTTTCCTACGGTGGTTAAGATTCAGGGATGCACCTAACCGGCCAAACGAAGACGAAGGATTTGATAGTTTAAATGGGAATTGCTCGAGCAGTTGTGATGATGGTGATGTCGACGTGCCACGTGTGGTTCAAGATGAAACTGTTCATAAAAAAAGAAAAGCCTGTGCTGATAAGGTAGAGAAGCTTCTCCGATGGAAAAGTGATGAAGGCGTTAAAGAAGGTGTTAAAATCATAGAAGATGTAGAAGTTGTTTGTGGAGAGGCTGGCCCACTGTTTGAAGGTGAGTAGGAATTTATGTTCATGAATTTGTCTTATAGTGCAAATGTTAATTTGTAATAATGAACCAAGAATGAATGATACTTTGACTTACTTTTGACTTATCGCTCTTGCTCAGCAGGGTCACCAGCATAGAGGAAACTGGTTGATAACGCCGTCAGTCTTCTCCAAGTAGCCCTGTCCAGGCCTAAGGATGGGGCCTCGTTTGGATTGATGTTGCGATTCAGCAGGCGTTGGTTATTTAATCAGCCCATCTAGTGCGTGGCCTTCCTCGCTTTCAGCCATTTTCCGAAGGATTGAAGTCCGAGATGATCCTTGCGAGGGTACTTAGCGGGAGACGGAGTAGGTGGCCGTACCGCCTTAGAGAGCGGGCTTCTACTTCGGTAGAGAGGTTCGCCAGCTTGAAGGTCTTCAGGATTTCAGTATTGCGGAACTTGTCATAACATTTGAAGCCTTCGACTCGACGCAGGTGTCTAGCCTGAACAGCATCGACCCTTCTTAGCTGTGGTTGGGTTATTGGCCATGTTTCAGGTGAGTACAGCATGATGCTTGAGACTGTGGCGTTGTAAATTCGAGCTTTTGTATCGCGGCTAATATGCGGTTTGTGGAAGACTGCTCTCAGGAGTCGTCCGAACACAGAGCTTGCCTTGCTGATCTGGCTGAGATTTCGGCGTCAAGTGTGCCAATTCAGGATATAATTGATCCGAGATATGTAAGCTGCCTTACCACATCGACAGCTTGGCCATTAATCTCAACAGTTAAGTGTTGCTGATACGTTCTTTTCTATGGGCATGGTCTTCGTTTTCTTCCAGTTGATTTGCTGCCCGGCTTTAGAGGCTGTGGAGGAGGGTGTCTCGAGTTTAGACTTAAGTTGGTCGAGATTTTCATTAAGGACAGCTACATCGTCCGCGAAGGCAACATCGGAAAGAGTCCTCTCGGCATAACTGATGCCGAAAGGGTGGGCATGTTGCGTCTCGTTCAGGATGTGGTCGGTGACGCAGTTAAATAGCTCAGGTGCAGTAGCACATCTTTGCCGTACTCCATTTTGTATGGGGAAGGAAGAAGAAAGCTTCCCGTTAACCAGGACGGCGCTTTCTGCGTTGCTGTAAAGTTCTTTGAATAGGCTGAATATCTTTGGGGATAGGCCCGCAGCTTTTGGGATTAGACAAAGGGATGGTCTGTTAACAGTGTCAAAGGCAGAACGAAAGTCAATGAAAGCTATGTTGGCTGTTTTGTTGCATTCCACTGTCTTCTCAACGATCTGTCTAACTCTGTGAATCTACTCAATTGTCGATCTTCCTGGCTTTAATCCGGCTTGTTGGGGGTGGTGCAAAGCATGTAGGAAACTTATTGCACGTTTCAGCAGTAGTGTCACGAACAGCTTTCCAGGAAACGACAGTAGGGTGATACCGCGGTAGTTGCTGCAGTCCGTCTTGCTGCGCTTGCGCTTAAACACTGGCACAAGGATTCCTTTCTTCCAATCTGATCGTGTAACTTCAGTGCGCCAGATTATGCTGAATACCATCTGCAGCCAGAATATTATTGCAGGGCCGCCTGTTGTGAGTAGCTCAGACGCGATGCCACAATTGCCGGCTGCTTTATTGTTCTTAAGTTTCTTTACGGCCGAGATGATCTCCTCAGGAAAAAATTTGTCACCGTCAGGGGCAGCGGTAGCTTCTGCAGCAACAGCAACAAGCCCTGGGTCAATGCAATCGGGTGGATCTGAGTTGAGCAGTATGTCGAAGGGTTTCTTCCATAGACCAAGACATTGAAATTGATCGTATATGGTTTCTCCATTCGCTGCTTTCAGGCTTGTGGACGCCGTGATGTGTTGGTCAGGCAGCTCACGCAAGATCTTGAATGCGGCACCTATGTCTTTCTTTTGGGCAGCTTGCTCGAGCTCAGCGGATTTGCCTTCAATGAAGTTTTTCTTGTCCTTGTGAAGCATAAAGTTGCGCTGTTTGTTGAGCTGTCTGTAGAGTGTCATATCTCCGCGTAGTCTTGCTCGCCGTCTCTGCTCGATCACTTCGAACGTCTGGTTGCTAATCCGCTCTTTCTTTTTTCGCTGCTTCAAGCTCACAACTTCTGTAGCAGCAGTGAGAACATTAACCTTGAAAGTGTTCCACGCTAACTCGCTTTCTGAACACTGCTGAAGAGACTTAAAGCAGTTAGAGACCTCAACCATATACCGCTCATGAACCGAGGGATCTTGCTTCAGTTGAGAGGTGTCTATCTTCTTGGAGGAAGAGGAGTTACTCTTGTTGGCCCTCAGCCGGAGTTTGATCCCCGCAGAAACAAGACGATGGTCGGTATTGCCGAGCTAGGCACCTCTGTATGAGCGGCAGTTCTGGACAGACAAAAGTCAGCGTCGTCGTACAATGATGTAGTCAAACGTTTTTTTTGTCTTGCCGTCATTGCTGCACCATATGTGCATCGCAATCTCTCTTGGCTCTCACGAACCAAGTATTTGTGACTAGTAGGGCGTGGGTGATGCAGCAATTGAGCAGCCGCTCACCATTATCATTTAGAGCGTCAACTGTCACAGGTCCAACAGCCGCATCATACAGGCCAGAGCTGTTAGCGATACAGGCGTTAAAACCTCCTAGGACGATGAGGTAGCCGTGCGGTGGCACGGAGGAGAGCTCAGAGGACAGCAACGCATAGAAGTCGTCCTTATCATCATCTTCGGCCTCGTTTGTTGGTGCATAGCAGGTAAGAACAGTTATTCTTCCCGTGCTTGCCGTCAATTCTCGCTCTCAGTAGACGCGATGAGATAGGTGTGAATGACTGTAGGGTTTTCCGGGCGAAGCTGCTGAGAAGAAGGCCAACTCCCCCTCTTCTTTGGGTTCCACCAGAACCGTTTCTGTTATTCATGCGGTCGTCACTTAATACCTTTTTATTTCTTTTGCTAAAAGAAGCTTAGAACCAGGCTGGTTCAGCGTCATGACACTCCAGGTGGCAATATTAATGCCACCTTGGTCAGTGATGTTCAAAGGGATACGTCCTTGGGCAGGCCTGGGTCCATTTGGGAAAGTGGGTGGGGCATCGGAGGCTGTATTTCCAGTTCCACTCGTAGCAATGGATTTCAGGAGAAGGGCTGCTAACCCAACCGTCCCTAGGTGCACTTAGTTCTCCGGTGGCTAGTCGGATATCCAGAGGTACGTGAAGTCTGCTCTGCATGTGCCAAGAATGCATGAGAGCAGACTTCGGACGAACACCAATACCAAATTCGGTAAGCTGACCGAAATTTTATTGACCGAAAGTCATTCTGACCTAAATTTTGTCATGCAAAACTGACATCCGTATGTTAATTGAAAACAGAATTCTCTAAGGTTCTCTTAGAAAAAAAAGAAGAAGAAAAAACGATCTTCTGAATAGTCTCCCCTAAGACTCCTCTGAATACTCCTTTAAGACCGCATTTAGTATGCAATGCGGACTTGTACTTTTAAATCGGATGTATTATTTAAACATCTTCTGCCGTCCTTAGTGCGGTAGTGGTTTGTCAATAAGTCCGAGTGTCTTGGATTGATAAAGTAGCCAAAATTTGTGTTTTTTGGCATACCAGCTGAAGCAGAACTTCCTCTGTTGGGGTTTGAAAATTTATAAGAAGGATATATAATACAGAAGGATAAAATTTTATAAGAATGATATATAATAAAAAAGGATAAAATTTTATAAGAAGGATATATAATAAAGGAGGAAATTTTGTAAGAAAGAAGTAGAAGCTTCATCGGAGAAGGTTAAAAGCGAAGATCTTTGCCGAGTGAAATAGACAAGAAGCGTGAAAAGGGCATTTTAATACACTATGTTTCATGGAGGGGGGGAGGAGGGGTTGGAATCTTAATGCAAATATCATCGATCGTACAATATTGTGTGTGTATTTCTACACCTCTCTTGAAGAAACAGCTTTTTGGCTAATGCACTACATAAGTGTTTGGACTAGTTAAGATACGCCCTAAACCCAAAAAAGAAAGGCCTTTTCCGCCTCTAGTTTCAATTTGGGCTTTTCCACCGCTTCTTGGCAGCAATGCTTGTGGCATGGTCTCGCATTAGTTCATTAATTTTGGCTCTGCAAATTATGTAAAGTGATATAAGGGAATAAGCTCCTAGGCCTATAAACTGTATTTCAAGAAAATATAGCTTTTGGTAATATCTATTTAAATGAAATCATTAAACTCAGAAACGAGATATTGCTTTATCTGATTGGTGGTTGTGGATCATTTTTAAGTGGAGGTATGATTTTTTTTTTAAACTCAAATATCAGGCTTATTGACTCTTCCACATTCTTAACGTGTAAAAGAGAAGGAAACTTTACGAAATCTCGACTTATTGTGTTGCGAGAGCAACACTTTGGTTTTGTCTGTTTTATTCTTCTTTTTTTTCTAGCAACCCGATTTCAGCTTATTAGGAAACTTTACGAAATCTTGGCTTAGTTTTCATTTTAAGTTAACCGCGTGGAATCATTTTCTCCACGAGCTCTTGCAAATATAGCAGTGGAGAATGGCTACGGCTCCTTCCATGCTTGGCAACATTCATTAATGTTGCTTTCACTAAGTTTTTGTATCTTCTACCATTTCTAGTAAGTACCATTATAAAGACAACTATACTCCTAGGCCTGTGAAGCCTCTTTAGTAACAATAATCCAAAAAATTGTGAAGGAGAAAAAAAAGAGGTTACTTCTGGCTAGTAAAAAAGGAATAAATATGCAGATATTTTGTTGGAGACATCCTCTCGATCGTCCGCGGTGCAGAAAAGTGGTCGAGCGAAAAAATGATGTCAACCTCAGCAGCGTAGGACTGGCTTTATGTCGTTGACGGTTGCTACAAGCTGCTACGTTGCTACGTTGATGTATTTACAAAAACGTGGAACTTCGCATTTTTTGCTAGAAGACAGATCACGGATGCGTGTTTATTTGTTTGTTTGTTTGTTTGTTTGTTTCTATTTATTTTTCCCAGGGGTGATTGTATCGACTAAGTGCTACTAGAATGTCGCGAGAGGGCTCATTCTAACGGAAATTAAAAGTTCTAGTGCCCCTTTAAATTGACCAAAAAACTTGGAGGGCACCTAGGCCCCCTTCCACGCTCATTTTTTCCCAAAAGTCACCGGATCAGAATTCTGAGATAGCCATTATATTCACCATAGTTGAAAAACCTAATAACTATGTCTTTGGCGACTTACTCCCCCACAGTCCCCGTGGGAAGGCTGCAAGTTACAAACTTTGACCTGTGTTTACATATAGTAATGGTTACTGGGAAGTGTACATACGTCTTCAGGGGGATTTTTTTTTAATTTAGGGGGAGAGTAAACCCCCTCATATACGCAATAAAAACATTCGAATATAGAAGTTCGTTACGAAAGTTAATTCGTTGGTTACGTATATTTTTTACCAATGAAAACGTTCGTAAAAAATTAAAAGTTCTAGTTGCCTTTTTAAGTAATCAAAAAATTGAAGGGCAACTAGGCCTCCGCCCTCGCTCCTTTTTTCTCAAAATCTTCCGATTAATTGCAATTAATTAACATGCAAATTTCGTTTTAATTATTTATGTGCGGAGAGCCAAGATCAAAACATGCATTAATTCAAAAACGTCCAGAAATTAAATAAAAAACAAGTTTTTTTTATTGAAAGTAAGGGGCAACATTAAAACTTAAAACGAACAGAAATTAATCGGTATATGAAAGGTGCTTTTCCTCCTCAACGCCACGCTCTTTACGCTAAAGTTTCTTACTGTTTTAAAAAGTAGAGTTAAGAGAAAGAGTCAAACTTTAGCTTAAAGAGTGAGGCGTTGAGGAGGAAAATCCCCTTTCATATACGGAGTAGTTTCTGTTTGTTTTAAGTTTTAATGTTGCTCCTTACTTTCATTTAAAAAAACTTGTTTTTTTATTTAATAATATAATAATGTAATCCTAGGTTATCACAGGATCCATATTCGATAGTCATGGAGATTTAGTACAGCTAATGAATTTGACAATTGCTTTGTCAAGCGATTTAGTTGCACATCATTTTTTTTGTGCAGCTTTTGTGGTTTGATTTTTTTCTGCGCAACAGCAGCAGCCATGAAAGAGCCAAGCCGGGAGATCAAACCTTTTTTAACGTACATTGTTGGTTCAGTTCAAGTTTGTGGTGGGATTTTTTCTAGGCGACAACAACAGCTATAGAATAGGAAGTTTATGGAAAATAAAAATGTAATGATGATTATGGTTCATTGGCGCAATTCACTCTGTGGGGTATTTTTATGGAATTTTTTTCCACACACCACCAATAAGCATGGAAGATGCAGTTGTTAAAAGTAAAGATGTGATGACGTAAATTTATCATTGATACAATTCGCGAATATGTCTTGTCACAGCAATTTTGTTTATAAAGCAATTATCAGTAAAGGTTAAGTTGTACTTACGGTTTCACCCGTTGACTGAAATTTAACTGCAACTACAAAACAAGATGATTGCTTTTGGACTCCTTATAATCCCAAAAGATGAAACAAGGAAATATATGAAGATGAAGGTGATTAAGGTGATAAAGGTGATACCAAACAAGATGATTGCTTTGGGACTCCTTATAATCCCAAAAGATGAAACAAGTAAATGTCTGAAGATAAAGGTATCCTTCGCTAGTGTAAGTGGTAAGTTTAATCCCAAACATTTTCGGAATGTCCAAGCTACGTACCTTTATAGTTTAAAGGCTTTACACTATTTCCACTCAAAATAGCTGAAATTTTGAAATTCGATTAAATCAGTTTTATTTTTTAGCTCAACGATTTCTGGATTTTAAAAATAACTTCCTGTTCAACACTGCGAGAGAATTTGACGAAATGGATAGCTTCCCACTATGCCCCTTGCATTATGCAAATGAGGCCTAAATTGAACGATTACTTGCAAAATGTTAAGTGTCGCTAGAATGTATATATATATATATATATATATATATATATATATATATATATATATATATATATATATATATATATATATATATATATATATATATACAAACATTAGAAATCATTAGAATCCGTTTCAAGTTATTTGATTTTGATACTTTTACTAATTCTGTTTTCTAGGTTAGATACTCTTAAATTAAATTAATTGAATTAAATTGTCAGTTTAGTTTCGAACTTTGTCAGGTTTTGTAAAACACTTGTTTTTACCATTCAACTGAAAATGATCAAGGTCGCTTCAGCTACTTCCCTTCTTTGCTCACCCTGTTAGTTTCAACAACCTCTTGACAAAACAGTTTCCACGTGTCCAGTTTTAGCGCGGAAAGCTTGTTATCCAGACGTTAGCTTGGCATTTCGCCGTGTTTCTCTGTGATATTTTATTTGGGTTTATTTGTGTTTTCTAAGTAAAAGATTATTCCCTGTCACATCAAGAAATAGAATAGCTTAAATTCACAGTATCCAGAGGAAATCTGTTCTAGATGACACGCTCTCTTGGCAAGTTTGCCTACTTTTTACTCGGATCTGTATTATTACCCGTACTTTTCTTTTAAGATTTTTATTGCCTATACTTTTGTGTAAAGAGCTCACTGAATTTTTTTTTCTCTGAGGTGACTAAATTAACAGTGTTTATGGTATGATAATACACAGAGAACAACAAATGAGGAATAAACTTGGTGGGCATACTTTTGTAGGTGGGCATTGGTGACAAAACCCCCAACATGTTTGCCTTGGCCACCCATCTCGTTGAAAAAAAAAATAGTGAAAAAGACCGTGATTTTCCAGAATGTGCCCTTGATGCGTATTTTTTACAATATAAATCCCCCATGAAAATACTCAAGTGGGGATTCCTTCAGGAGAATAAAACTAATATTTAATTAATTTAATCTACTTTTTAAGTTCTGGAAAATTCAAAAAAGTTTCTGCTAGGTTTTACGGACGAACAAAGCTAGGTTTATGAATGCAATTGTAGCGTCTATTTCCTTCAACAGAAGAACTGCCACTGAACATCTACTAATATTATTTCAAGATTCACCTGTGAAAAATCTCAACACATAAAACAATAATGATATAATCATATTAAATATACCCATTGATTTCAACGTTTAATTTACCTATATATTTTCCCCAAGATCCCGAACTCAAGGCTGAATCTTCAAAAATTTGGGAAAAATCCCAGGAGTGACAACCCTGGTTAATAGGTTCTGCTGTGGCAATTTAAGGTGTTGTGATACGATTTTTGTCTATCAAACAGATTGCTGCGTGCCACTTTCGAAATCCTACATCTTTCGACCAAACGGTTCAGTTCAGTTTTTCTTTATCTTATTTGTTTCAATAGATATCTAAGCGATTTTAATAATATAGACGGTAGACATTATACTTTAACTCGCCCGTATATTTTGGAATCGGAACCTATCCAATCCAATCTGTTCAAACCGTCTAGATACCTGGACATTTTTGACATGTATAGACGCTGAACATTATACTTCGACTTGCACGCATATTTCGGAATGGAAACCTTTGATATTTATTTTCTTGGTACCCAATTTTATTTCTAACGGAAAATCTGTTGTCATCTTGCTCATGGGAACACCAAGCTGTCTGAAGCCAATAATTCCACGCATGCCCCTTCTCCGCCCTATGCTGTCAAAAACATCTAGATACTTAGACAGTTTTTGACATGTATAGACACTGGACATTGTGCTTCGACTCGCACGCGTATTTTGGGATGGAAACTTTTGATATTCATATTTATTTTCTTGGTATATGGTTCAATTTCTTACGAAATATCCACTATTATCTTGCTCACGGGAACTCCATGACGCCTGAAGCCAATGATTCTACGCACGCCCCTTACACGCCCCAATCTGTCAAAACCGTCTAGAAACCTAGACAGTTTTGAAATTATAGACGGTAGACATTATACTTTGACTTGCACGTATACTTTGGAATGGGAACTTTTGATATGGGTATTTATTTTCTTAGTGCCCAATTTCAATTTCTAACGCTATAACCATTGTTATCCTGTTCATTGAGCAACCAGCCGCCTAATGCCAGCAATTCTCCGGACGCTCCTCCGCCTCAATTTGTCCAAACCCTGTCCGAATTTGTCCGAACCCTTTTTTGGTACTGCTTATTGTTTGATATACGGTCAATCAAAAGGTTGCTTAATATCGTTCTTAAAACAGGCCCTAGACTGTCAACTGGGTTACCCTCGCCAGGAACCAAGAATACAGGTGGAGGAGGTAGAAGGCTCTTCAAATGTAAACTTAACAGGGTCCGCCGGCCTATCCACAGGTCCCATGAGTTACAAATCTTCTCCCAACCATGGGTTAAAGTGCATGTTGACGTAGAACGCCATCGTGGGAGGATCCTCTATAGGAGGACAACTACACTTTCGGGTGCCTGTAAGACTGGGGACCTTGCGGTCAACTCTTCCCACTTGAGGAGAGGAGCCCCTCGAGGAAATTGTAGCCTAGTAAATGACACAGCATTCGCACGGGATTCTGATTAATGGATAATTCTTCTGGGCTTGGTATGTTTTTATGAGCGTGTTCTGACTGAAAAACTTCTTCCTAGCTAATTTATCTACTATTGGTTGCCTCCTCGTAGTAGCATAATATTTGTAGGTATGAATATATAATGAGTCGGAGGTAATAGGCTTGGGACTGTCTGTGCAGGATTTCGACTCTTTTTAATAGAAGAGTATTGCCAAGTGCTGAAAACCATGTTGTGACCAAGATAGGTTTAGGATTGCACAAAACCTCCATTGCACAAAGCCTCCATCCTGGGCCACTAGAGGTCCCAGCGACTTCTTGCTATCTGGTTCTAAGCCAGCTTAAGAGCTTCGGTGTAGACTTAAGAAAATATTTTGGTCCCCGTCCTACACTGGTATCCAAGATCATTGCCTTTCCTGAAGCCAAAATAATTTTAAGGATTTAAAGAACATGAAAATTAGAACTTGGAATGTTACAAAGTTAAAAAAATGACCATCATATCGACATTTTGACTAACGAATTCAGACGGTTCGAACGGGACTTATTAGGAGTTTTAAAAACTCGTCCTAGGGGTAGGATGCATAAAGTTAGCATATATAGAATGTTTACTCAGGCGAGAAGCATGGGGTACATAGACAGGGAGTAGGGTTCATGATGAATTAGGAAGCTGCTAAGTTTTGTTTAGGCTGAGAAGGTATTAATAATAGATTACTAATTGCTCATTTTAGGACTAAAAAGTTCAGGGTATCAGTTATAGTAGTAGATCCCCCTGTTGAACCGACTGACGGAGATACTAGTGAAGCAGATGAATTTTACTTTCAGTTACAGGAGCAAATAGTCTTGGTGCCAGGTAGAAATATTTGTTTTTACTAGGAGATTTTAACGCCCAGGTTGGTAGAAATAGAGATAGATGGTATCCTAGCCTAAATAAATTTGGTCTAGGAAAAGAAAACAGTAATGGCTACAGACTTTTGCAGTTTTGTAGGTATACCAACCTAATTACAACCAATACGGTGTTAGGTCATAAAATGGCCCACAAGTTGACATGGTATTCACGTGATGGTAAAACAGCAAACCTTGTTGATTATGTTATTGTAAACCAAAGACTAGCAGGATAAATACAAGATACTTGGGTATATAGGAGTGCTGTTATTGATGTTAAAAGCAAAGATCATCATCTAGGGTTTAGGGTTAATTTAAAGCGGTAATTTCGGAAGGGTAACTTCCTCCCAGGAAGCTATGGTGTTGGTAGACTCCAGGATGAAAATTTGGCAGGTTTGAAGGAGGTTTGAAGTGGAGGCCATGGATAAAATTGCCGCGTATCTGGAAGATGCAGCTTGACGACATTATAGTAAAATATTATGTTGGCATGTTAATAAATTGTAAGGGAGTAGTCAATCCGGACTTGTCCCAGTTAAAGATAGGAATGGGGCCACAATTAGTGATAAGGAAAGAGTTAAAGAGAGATGAGCGGAACATTTTGGGAATGTGCCAAACCAAGATAAAGTTGCAGGAAAAGATATAGAGGAAAATGAAAACGTTTGTGATACCTTGGATGCGAAGGAAGATTTGTTTTGTGAGGAAGAATTATTGACAGTACTAAAAGGATTAAAAATAATGAGGATACAAGTGTTGATAGTGTGGTAAACGAGTTTCTTAAATATGGTGGCTCTGAGGTTAGAAATAAGCTACTGAAGATTATGAATATGATTTTTGTAAAGAGGAAGTACCCAACAATTCTTAGAAAAACCTTAATGAAACCACTGTATAAGAAAGGTGATAAGAGTGAGTGTCATAATTGTCAAGGTATTATTCTGGTCTCTGTAGGTAGCAAATTACTTAGTAATATTATTGTTTTTAGGTTGAGAGATGCTGTAGACAAAGTTTTAAGAGAAGAACAGTGCGGTTTTGAAAAGGTAGTGGATGTGTCGACCAAATTTTCTCTCTTAGGTTAATAATTGAAAAGTGTCTTAGTTGTCAAACACCTTTAGTCTTCAGTTTTATAGATTATGAGCAAATGTTCGATTCTGTTGATAGAAGATCTTTAGTAAAAGTCTTATCCTCATATGGTATACCAGACATATACATTAAAGTTATTTGCGCTATGTACAGGAATAATACTGCTGCGGTTAAGGTAGGAAATGAGGTTAGTAGCTGGTTTTCCATTAAATCAGGAATTAAGTAGGGCTGTGCTCTATCCCCCTTTATATGGATCATTTTGATGGACTTTGTCTTAAGGAGCATAGGAAAGGCAATGGGAGACCATGGAATCAAATTTGGAGGAAAAATTCTCCTAGACCTCGATTATGCTGATGATGTAAGCATACCATATGAAAGTTTGAGCAAAATGAATGAACTTTTAGAGGTTTTGCGAGTTATGGGTACTAGAAAAGGTTCGAAAATAAGTGTTGAGAAGACGAAGTCACTAAGGCTACGAATAGGTGAAGATGAAAAGGTGACGTTGGGTAACTAAATGATTAATCAGGTGGGCAGCTTCACTTACCATGGTAGTATTATTAGCAAAGATGGTGGGAGCAGTGAAGATGTTAATAGCAGAATAACCAAGGCTCAGGGTATTTTCTCACAGATTAAAAAAAGTACTGAAGATAAAAAAAAGTACCTTGACTTAGATTATGTTGGTTATTCAAGCACCTTAGATGAAAGTGTGAGCAAAATGAATGAACTTTTGGAGGTTTTGCGAGGTCAGGGTGCTAGAATACGTCTGAAAATTGATGTTAAGAAGACTAAGTCACTAAGGCTAGGAATAAGTGATGATGAAAAGGTGACGTTGACGTATTACTAAAGACGTTGGGAGAAATATGGCTCTGAAGAATGGGCGTTCGGAAAGACAGAGGAAAATTTACTAGATGTTTTCCAGAGAAATTGCCTACGGACTGTTCTGGGTACCGGGCTGACTGATCGTATTTCAAACAGTAGACTGTTCGAAAAATGTGGTTTAATCCCGCTTTCTTGGGCCAGGCCACGTCCTACGGATGAAGGATGACAGATTGCCGAAAATTGTTCTTTTCGGCCAACCGTGTAGGGCTAAACGGAAAGCAGTCGTCCTCGTCTGGGCTGGAAGGAAATCTCAAATAAAGATTTAAAGGAAATGATAACTTCCAGGGAGGGCCTAAAAAGGGAGGCTTTGGATGGATTGGGATGGAGATGGAGCGTGCGTAGCTGTGTTGGCCTCTAGTGGCTTGGTTCTGCGGTGAGTTGTTAGTTGTAGTAGTAGTAGTAGACGGTCAATCATTTCGATCAAGTTTCCGTCAATCGATTGCCCGTTTTTTATACACCTTGAATTTAGTCAGATAATCAAAGGCTTAGTCTACGTTTCCGTGCGAATTCTTCAATTCCCAATTCCTATGAATTAGCATGACAGCTCCATCCAAATTATTTGTGCCTAGAGTAAGTAGACAAATTGGCTAGCGCCGCCTTTTTGCAAGAATTTACAGTTCTTATAATTGGTCGCCTGCATCGACAGTAGCTGCTAAACTAAGCGGCTGCTAAAGGTTAATTTCGTAAACTCAAGATGAGAGAACACAGTTCAGTTTGTTTCATTTTTTTTATGTCAAGTTGTCAATTTGAATGTTTTGTCTTTTGATGGATGTATTTATTTTTACAAGTTTACTTTGTAAACTTGTTACTCATTTACTTTACAAATGGTAGTAATGATAGTTATTCATTACGAAACATTGCATCTTTTAGGTTATTCCGGCTGATCTGGTATGAATACGGAAATTCCTGTTTTGTTTATTAGTGCAGTTTTTTTCTCAACGTGCAAGTGAACGTGAAATTGACACTATCTTTTTTTATTCACAATTTTGCAAAGCTAGACAGCATATTTTTGTGAGGGGGGGGGGGTCCGGCTTTTTATAATTTATTTTTTTTCCCAAAAATATTCTTGTGCTCCTGTGCATCAGTGCACCTTCGCATGATTTTTACACTTTCTTCCTTTTTCATCAAGTTTTATTTTTATTTTGAACAACTCAATTGACCAGCTTCATCATTTGTATGGAAAAAGAATTGAAATAGTATCTCTAGTATATTTTGATTTCTTGCTGCTTATAAATATTGCTATTAGCAGCAAGTTGTGGGCATTTATAATAAACCTAAAAAATAAATACTGCTAAAATCTCTTCAATCCAAAATATGTTTTTTATTTCTTTGAGTTATAGTACCTTGAAAAACGGCTCAGAAGCTGTTTTTTTGCCTCAATGCTTTTTCTTCTGTAGAGTCTAGGAGTTTTTTATTATTATTCTTTTTTTATAGATAAAGACGATGGTTTGATTGCAAGTGAAGACATAGCCCGGGTGAATACTGATGGAATTCCAGCCATAAACAGACTAAGAAATCATTCTCTGGTACGTGAAAATTATAATTCTTACCAAGTATATATGATATAATAGCAGTAGTCGTATATATATATATATATATATATATATATATATATATATATATATATATATATATATATATATATATATATATGTTATAGAATAGTTCTAGTTTATGTAGCTATTGTCTTTGTTTAATGCGAGGATGGGGGGGGGGTAATTAGAAGACTGTGGGATCTACTGAATAATGATCAGATTTTTACGTATGCTAAATAAACATATGATCATTGGATCCAAGAAGCCAAATAGTGTAAAAAAAGATACATTTCGAAAATAATGTTTTTTCTTAAATTAGAAAAATTGATTTGCTTTGAACTTTTTGTATTGAATAAAGCGATAACATCACTTAACAAAGGGTGACAATCAAGGTGGAACTTGAGGCTTCTCCTTTTATCACAAAAAAGCACAAGAATCGAGCAAAAGTATAAGCAACGCAACAACCTTCTTTCCTGAAAAGAAAGGAAAGAAGAAGAAAAAGAAACAATTAACTTGAGATAGGAAAGGGAATTGCCGAATAATGGTTAATTTATTAGAGTTTACCATAAATGAAAACTGAAAGAGCTATCTTTGATTTTGAAATGCAAAGAAACTGAAAGAACTTCTTAGATTATTTCTAAACGTGAGCAGTGATGGGGATTCACTTACTAATTCAAATAACTTGTATTTATTGACAGTAAGAGAAATAGATACCTTTTATGGTCTCTATATCTCTCATTCTTACCTAGATTTGTTAAAACGAAGCGTTGAGAAAATAATGATGAAATTTCTGGTAATATTTTACTTTTCCTGTACAAACAGCGGAATTGCCTGGTCTCCAAGTTTGTTTTTCCTTTTCAGTTTTTTTTTCTGGAAAATATTATCCTGAGACGTGGTCCAACCTCTCTGTAGTCATCCATTCGATTTATATTTAGTGCGTTTGTTTGTTTATTTGTAATATATTCTTTTGCGCAATTTGCCCGAGCAGTTTAGTGTAAATGCAAGGTACTCAATCAGTTTCTAAATGACTCTGTAAGACAGGATTGATTGAAAATGTTTATCCATTTGTTCTTGATTGCAAAGAAAAGGGGAAAAAATTTTTCTCTTTTGTGCGAATGGAAATCATCTTGGACTCTTAATAGATGATTTTGCTTCTATTTTTTCTGAAATTTATGGATTGTCAATCTGCGTAAATAAATCCTCCCTATTTCCAGGAAAATATTATCCAGAAATACGGTCAAACTTTTCTCACTGGCGTTTCCTCTCTTCAATTTTTAGGGTTTTTATTTTTGGTCTTTTTTTTTCTATGTTGTCCTCGATAGTGATTAAATAAAAAAACAATTTTTTTCTACTTTAGAACCTCAAACGAAAGCAATCATTCCTTATATGGGGGGGGGTCCCCTTCTTCAACTCTTACCTGCTATGCTGAAGTTTCCTAGTGCTTTGAAAAAACTTCTTATTTCAACTAAAAGGTCTTTGTATTTCACGATTCTTCTCAAAGAATAGGGACAAAAAGTCAAACTTTAGCGCAAAGAGCGAGGTATTGAGGAGCGGAGAGCCCCCTTGTATACGGAATAACATCTGTTCGTTTTAAGTTTTAATGTTTCTCCTTACTTTTTGTAGAAAAAACTTGGGTTCTTTAGGTAAAGATGTAGAAGCCATACAAAAGGTATAGAGCATTCTTGCGGTAGGATGTTGTGAAGGTAAAGTGGTATTATCCTATCTTGGTATAATGAAGGTCGCTTATGTTCGTTTATTAGATTATGGTTTTTCTGTGTATGTAACCTTTTTTGGCTTTCAATGAACGTAAAAAATATATAGAGTAACGTTCTTTGCATACGCAAAATGTATTAGGCAATGGTTTGTCTTTTTTTTTATCTTAGTTGCTATATTTTTCATTCACAAAAAAATAATAAAAATCCCTGAAAAAAAAAACGAAAAAGAAACAACATATTGAAACATAGAGCTATGTAATTCAAAATAATGGCCAAATTTTAGTGCATTAACATCTGAATTGACAACCGTGCTATCATAGGCACCCTCAGAATAGTCTTAAGGAGAAAAGAAGTTATGAAAATTATATCCAAAGGAGGAGGGGCTTGAAAACTGTCAGGATATCTGAATAACACTAAATGCTTCATTTCATGTTTATTTTTATCTTGCAGCAATGAGGGCGTGTTTCTGGCCTACCAGGGTTCCGTTTATTATTCCAGTGTTCACTAACTCTTTTTTTGTATTATACAGGTTTTGCCACTCTTTCTAGAAATTAAGTTATCTTACATAAAGTAACAAGGACAGTGAAAATAGTTTTGATTATTTTGATTAATCAAATAGTTTTGATTATGAAATATCAAAATATCAAAATATCAATTATCAAAATATCAAAAATATCAAATATCAAAATATCAATTATCATAATCAAATAGTTTTGATTATGAAATAATTTTGATTATCGGTGAAGTGGAAACTTAGACGAACATGCATATAATAAAAACTAACGGAAATAAAAACTAAGGGAAATAAAAAGTAAGTAAGAAAGTAAGGGAAAAAGTAAATAAAAGGGAAATAAAAAACCGAGGGAAATGGAGGATTCAATTTTTTTTTTATGGAAAAGACCAGCAAATAAAGCTGTGCAGTTTTTAATAGGAGCGGGTGCCAAACCCCTAAGAAAGAAACGTGGGCGAAAAGTCAGGAAAAAATAAGCTAATTACATATTCATTTAAATATTCAGAATTTTGTCTGAATCAAAATCAAAATACTCAGGTTTAAATATTCAGAATTTTTGGCTGATTTTGTTCCATTTTTATTTCAATTATTTTATGCCATTTCATATTATTTTAAGGAAGGTTCAATTATTTATAATTTTTATACCAGACAAATTAAAAAGTAGTAGTTTCCCTTTGAAGGTGTGGTTATCTTCTGGAATCATTAGATCGTTAGTGTTGGAAATTTTACGGAAGAATAGTGTTGTCAAATTAAGACGATTATTTATGCTAATTTATTTTCATGGTTCAACGTGGCAACACTGACTGATGTGTTGTATTGCATTAAGAACCTCATAATTTCGAAACAACTAAATTAAAAATATCAGAAAATCGTGCGGTTTTCATGTATCAATAGACCTAAGATAGATCAACGAAAGAAAAAGATTTTTTTTTCCATGTCCCTTGTACTTTGAATTTAAAGATCCGAAAGCGAGCTCCGATTGCTTACATTGACTCTTCTTTGAAATAGAATCTGACAATTTATTGCCAACCAGATTTTACCATACATCCACACATGTTACCCAAATGACTCCATTAAAACAGACGAGTTCACAAAACGATAATGAATTAACTAAAAAATTCAAAAGAATGGAAGTCAGTTTTCGAAAGATTGATAATAAATCACGAAATTAGACTTTTCAACAATTTGCAAAGGATCTCATTAGAGCTAAGACCGTTTCCTCGCGCCGGGAATTCCTGAAGGTATGCAAAGATGGACACGAGAAACTAAAGAATTCAACGAGATATGCTACCGTTTTAGAAGCTCGACTACTTCAGACCCCAGAACCATAATTAGGATGCTAAAAAGATTAAAGAAATGTTGTCATTAAATCCTAATTTTCAAGGAAATAAGCCAAAGTAATAAATACGCCAGTGACTTCAAAAATAAACATTTTTATTCGATGAAAATAATGAAAAGGTTTTTTAAATTAGGCGTATGATACAGGGTGTACACTTGTTCATCGTAACTAAAAAAATACCCCTGCGCCTCCCCAAATATTCAGAGTCAAACAAAGAGTGATATTTAAACCCAAAAGGGGTTGCAATATATTCACATTAAAAAATGAAACTTAAAATGAAGAGAAATTTTAACAAATGAATAGGTGAAGAATAAAATTAAATAACAGGTCAAACAAAAAAAATTAACGCAAATAGCATTGGGTCCAATGCTTCGTCAAATCGTCGAAAGGATGAAAATAACAAAAAGGCTTTTGCATGGTTATGTCTACGATAAATCTATGACTGGGATTAGGTCACAAATAAATAATGCTTATTATTATTATTATTCTTTTTAATGCAGTTACGTATCTTTGTCCGCGGCCATTTAATTCCGATGAAACATGTGTAGATGTCGGTTGATTTGTTTGCGTCTGGTCCCACTACAAGTACACTAACGTAGCTTGAGGGAGATATGGGCCGGTATTGCTGCCCGAAAAAATTGTTGCCTCCCTAGAAAAAAATCTTAATGCGAGTATAAAGCCAAGTTCTTAGATCATATAGTTAAAATGATAGGTTAATAGAATAGCTAATTAAATTAGCAGTAAAGCGAGGCAGGAAGTGAACAATTTTTTTAGACTCGGCCTTGGGCGTAGCTAGAGAAGGAGGTTAAGCAGAAATGGTCCACTGGAAAGGAGACGGATCCAGACCTGTCAGCACCAGGTGCAAGAATGGCCTTTGGTGCCCTCAGGTTAACAAATATAATATAGATATCAATATAGTTATTTTACTTTTCTAAAGAATACTTTAAATTCGATATATATCTATCTAATTGTTTTGCTATCATTAATACATTTTTATATGTAAATCTTAATCTATACAAGGTTCAATAAGATTCCCCTTAATAACGTTTTAATTGTGACACAGAACATATACAGATTAAATTATTCACAATCAGTCTTATCCTGTAGATTAAAACTCAACTCTACGTACTACTCTCGAAGCAAAAGTCTTAAGAATATCTTCATGTGGAAGCTTTGAAGCCATATCATGTTATATCATCATGTATAATTATATTAATATCATCTATATCATATCATGTATAATTACCATATCATGCCATATAATTACCATATCATATCAATAAATACCATATCATGTATAATTATACTAAAGCTAGCGAATCGTTGCTTGGCTGTCTTGTTTCCAAGATAATTGTTATTTAACTTTGATTTGTCGAAGCTTATTTCATTTAAAGGAACTTATTCAGGCACAGTTAAATACATATTCAAGGCAGAAGTTGCTCAGATCAAAAAGTGGCTTGCCAGCCAAAAACCCCTACGGCGCCCGGAGCAGGCTACCCCCCTGACCCCCTCCGTAGATCCGTTCCTTTGCTAGAGAATTTATTGTCTCATAGAGAAATCCTCAAAACTCTTCGAAGTAAATTTACTCCCTTTCCTTTTAATGAAATCCGAAGTTATGTCCATGGAGGGGTAACAAATTTCGTGAATGAGAAAGGCACGTAAAACAACGAGAAATCCATTTTGGTTGCCTATTTTCTGCAAGGAAGTTAAAGCTTAAGCAACGAGAAAACATCGAGAATAGTGATGAAAACAACGAGGATAGTGTTGGAAACAACGAGAAACCCATTTTGGTTGCCTATTTTTTGCAAGGAATTTAAAGTTAAAGCAACGAGAAAACATCGAGAATAATGTTGAAACAACGAGAATAGGGTTGGAAACAACGAGAAACCCATTTTGGTTGCCTATTTTTTGCAAGGAATTTAAAGTTAAAGCAACGAGAAAACATCGAGAATAATGTTGAAACAACGAGAATAGGGTTGGAAACAACGAGAAACCCATTTTGGTTGCCTAGTTTTTGCAAGGAAGTTAAAGTTAAAGCAACCAGAAAACATCGAGAATAGTTTTGAAAACAACGAGAATAGTGTTGGAAACAATGAGAAACCCATTTTGATTGCCTATTTTTGCAAGGAAGTTAAAGTTAAAGCAACGAGAAAACATCGAGAATAGTGTTGAAAACAACGAGAATAGTGTTGAAAACAACGAGAAACCCATTTTGGTTGCCTATTTTTTTGCATGGAAAAGTTAAGATAAAAAACGAGAAAACAACGAGAAAAACGACGAAAACAACGAGAAATCCGTTTTGGTTGCCTATTTTTTACAAGGTAAAGTTAAAGTTGAAACAACGAGAACAAGGTTGAAAACAACAAGAAGCCCATTTTGGTTGCCTCTTTTTTTGTAAGGAAAGTTTAAGTTGAAACAACGATTAAAAACAACGAGAAACCCATTTTGGCTGCCTATTTTTTTGCAAGGAAAAATGAAAGAAAAAAGGAAAATAGCGAGACAGAAACTATGAAAATAACGAGAAATCCGTTTTGGTTGCCTATTTTTGCAATGAAAAGTTAAAGTTGAAACAACGAAAACAAGGTTGAAAGCAACGAGAAACCCATTTTGGTAGCCTTTTTTTTGCCATTAAAAGTTAAAGTTGAAACAACTTGAAAACAACGAGAAACCCATTTTGGTAGCCTATTTTTTGCTAGGAAAAGTTAAAGTTTGATCTGGAAGTAAGGCTTACTGGGAAGGGGCCATAGACCCCCTCCCCTAGTCTGGGTAATTTTGTTTTGAAAATGATTCACCCTCAACTTCACTTTACCACAAAGAAAATTATAAATAATTGAACGCTTAAAAACGTATTTAAAATACGAAGTCTAAAATACAAAGTATTCGACAATTTGATGAATTCTTTCAAAGCACCAATAACTGGTAAATATTTTAATAACAATTTTCCAAGAATAAAAGAGAAAATGCTATCAAAAAAGCTATTAACCTATGTAAATATTAATAGGAAGGAACTAAAAAAAAACTCAATTAGAAGTCAATACACACATTAAAAGAATCGAATGTTTATACTGGCTTTAATATCATAGCACTGTCTACGTAAAGAGCGGAGTGGGTTTATGTAGTATTGTCTCTTTTTGCTAGTCCACCGTATAGAAGGAATAACTAGAAATTTCGGAGAAGGCTCATCGGCAATGTAAAGATATAGTACCTTTTTTTGTGATTCAAATTGATTGGAGGGCATCCATCCCCCTCCCACGCCATTTTTATCTCGCCTTATGTGTTTAAATCTTGCGTGTTTTAACAGCCTATACGATCTCAAGAACGACAGTCGAATCGTCGACCTCGGTCTGTTCTGACCATACCAACTGCACGACTAGCGGCAGAAAGTAGCTACAACAGTTCCTGTGAAAGTGACGTTGAGCAGACACCAGCTGAAAGTCCTGTATTCAAAGTAAGCATCTTTGGTTTAATTCCTTACGCCAGCCTCATTGTTGGGCATTATTTTTTATTATTCAAAAATAGACTATAATATTGAAAGTGTATAAAATCCTTTTTTAATGCATATTTTAAATGCTTCTTCTTTTCATCGGTATTCATTGATCCATCGGTATTTGGTCCTCCTTTCCTCGTTTTCTCTTCTTTCTCGTTTTCTTGATGATGGGTTGGTGATACCATGTAATGGAGAGAATCAAACCGGTTGTTGTCTTCTTTTCATACTCCTAAAGATAAAATAAAAATCGATCCTGTTTCTTTCTTCTTTTTTTTTTGATCTAAGACTCCCTGTTTATTTGTAATATAATTCATCCCTATTCCACTATTATTTCTCTCACTTTACTACCTATCTATCTCGCCTCTTAATCGACATTCCATAGCTTTCAACTTTTCTACTTCCTCACATGCATAAGGAGCAGAAGGTGTTTAAACTCAACTGCATCAAAGAGTTTTCACGTATCCATTGTTAAATGAAGCAATATTTTGACATTTTCTTTGTCGTGTCCTCATCAGGCTTTTTGATATTTAAAGTCTGTGCCTAAACGTGAACCATGAAATTAGATCACTACCGTCTAGAAAATATTCACCGAAAAAAAGGAAAACAACGCGGAGAAAGTGTAAAACTGAAAGGTGGTGGACAGGCTGACTTTTGAAGAGGCTTGAATTGCAGAATTTATTTTGGTATTAAGGGGTATGTTCAAAGCTGCAGGTGGTGCCTCTTAAACTGAGAAAGTGCAAAACTGAAAGATGGTGAACAGGCTTACCTTTGAAGAGGCTTGAATTGTAGAATCTCTTTTGGTGTTAAGTGGTATGTTCAAAACTGCAGGTGGTGCCTTTTAAACTGAGAAAGTGCAAAACTGAAAGATGGTGAACAGGCTTACCTTTGAAGAGGCTTGAATTGCAGAATCCATTTTGGTATTAAGGGGTATGTTCAAAACTGCAGGTGGTGCCTCTTAAACTGAGAAAGTGCAAAACTGAAAGATGGTGAACAGGCTTACCTTTGAAGAGGCTTGAATTGTAGAATCTCTTTTGGTGTTAAGTGGTATGTTCAAAACTGCAGGTGGTGCCTTTTAAACTGAGAAAGTGCAAAACTGAAAGGTGGTGAACAGGCTTACCTTTGAAGAGGCTTGAATTGCAGAATCCATTTTGGTATTAAGGGGTATGTTCAAAACTGCAGGTGGTGCCTCTTAAACTGAGAAAGTGCAAAACTGAAAGATGGTGAACAGGCTTACCTGTGAAGAGGCTTGAATTGCAGAATCCATTTTGGTATTAAGGGGTATGTTCAAAGCTGCAGGTGGTGCCTCTTAAACTGAGAAAGTGCAAAACTGAAAGATGGTGAACAGGCTTACCTTTGAAGAGGCTTGAATTGCAGAATCCATTTTGGTATTAAGGGGTATGTTCAAAACTGCAGGTGGTGCCTCTTAAACTGAGAAAGTGCAAAACTGAAAGATGGTGAACAGGCTTACCTTTGAAGAGGCTTGAATTGCAGAATCCATTTTGGTATTAAGGGGTATGTTCAAAACTGCAGGTGGTGCCTCTTAAACTGAGAAAGTGCAAAACTGAAAGATGGTGAACAGGCTTACCTTTGAAGAGGCTTGAATTGCAGAATCCATTTTGGTATTAAGGGGTATGTTCAAAACTGCAGGTGGTGCCTCTTAAACTGAGAAAGTGCAAAACTGAAAGATGGTGAACAGGCTTACCTTTGAAGAGGCTTGAATTGTAGAATCTCTTTTGGTGTTAACTGGTATGTTCAAAACTGCAGGTGGTGGCTTTTAAACTGAGAAAGTGCAAAACTGAAAGATGGTGAACAGGCTTACCTTTGAAGAGGCTTGAATTGCAGAATCCATTTTGGTATTAAGGGGTATGTTCAAAACTGCAGGTGGTGCCTCTTAAACTGAGAAAGTGCAAAACTGAAAGATGGTGAACAGGCTTACCTTTGAAGAGGCTTGAATTGCAGAATCCATTTTGGTATTAAGGGGTATGTTCAAAGCTGCAGGTGGTGCCTCTTAAACTGAGAAAGTGCAAAACTGAAAGATGGTGAACAGGCTTACCTTTGAAGAGGCTTGAATTGCAGAATCCATTTTGGTATTAAGGGGTATGTTCAAAGCTTCAGGTGGTGCCCCTTAAACTGAAACTTAACTTGAACTAGTCTTAATTAAATCTATTGAAGTCAACTTAAGCTGAAAATTGAAATGTATCGCTGTAGTTGAGCTTAAATACTTTCGTTCTAATTACTCTGTGAATAATTTATCTTAGACATAGTATGTTTTATTGTGAGCTCCATCCGTTTTTTCTCCGATACCACCAACAATGGCCTCTTTCCATAACTTTCTGTATTGTTTTACGTTTCCCAAGAGAAAACAATCCTTGTCGGCTTCATGAATTTTTGTAGAAACTCTCTAAACAAACCAACCGTTTGCCGGTAAAGACGAGAAATTTTGAGCTTCATAAATTTATTGAAGTAGTGAATTTAATTCACAAAATAGTAATGTTTTGGTGTGAAGGGTATATGTTTTTGTAAAAATTCAGTATAATTTCGTTACTGTTTATTTACTAATAAATCAATTGAGTAAATCGCTTGGAACAACATTTTCTGGTGTTACGGTGCATATTGCGATACGCATCTTATTAAACCGATTCCCTCCTAAAGCATTATTAAATATAAAAAAGTTTTTTTTTAACTGAAAGTAAGGAGTGACATTAAAACTTAAAACGAACAGAAATTACTCCGTATATGAATGGGGCTGTTCTCTCCTCAACTCCCCGCTCTTTACGCTTAAGTTTGACTCTTTCTCTCAACTCTACTTTTTAAAACAGCAAGAAACTTTAGCGTAAAGAGCGGGGCGTTGAGGAGGGAACAGCTCCTTTCATATATGAAGTGATTTCTGTTCGTTTTAAGTTTAATTGTCGCTCCTTACTTTCAGTTAAAATCTTGCCTTTTTTCCCTTTAATTTCTGAACGTTCTTGAATTAATGCATGTTTTGATTTTGGCTCTCCGCACATGAATAATAAAAAAGAATTTCGCATATTAATTTTTTTGGGGTAAATGGTTTTCTCATAGTTTTGATCAGACGATTTTGAGAAAAAAGGAGCGGGGGGTGAGGCCTAGGTGTTCTCCAATTTTTTGGTTACTTAAAAAGGTAACTAGAACTTTAAATTTTTTACGAACGTTTTTATTTGTAAAAATATTCATAAATTACGAATTAAATTACGTAACAAACATCTATTTTCGTATGTCTTTATTACGTATATGAGGAAGTTGGCCCCCTCGTCAATACCTCGCTCTTTACACTAAAGCTTAAATTTTGTCCCAATTCCTTAAGAGTGACCTCTGAATCACAAAGGCCGTAGAATAAATGTTGAAATTACTAAGAATATTTTAGCGTAAAGAGCGAGGTGTTAGGAGGAGGTGAACCCCTTATATGCGTAATAATTTCTGTTCGTTTTAAGTTTTAATGCTGCTCCTAACTTTCAGTTGAAAAAAAGTTTTTCGTATTTGTTTTTTTCTTTTTTTTTAGTATTGCTAGAAAATCCTGCGCCCGCTTCATGGAAATTCTCTTCCCCAATGAAAAACTTCTCCATAGAAAGATCACCCACATAACTCTCTCTCCTCAACCCCACCCCCGATACAAAAAAAAACCCCCTGAAAACGTCTGTACACTTCTCAATAACAATTACTATATGTAAACACTGGTAAAAGTTTGTACCTTGCAGCCCCTCCCACGGGGACTGCGGGGGAATAAGTCGTCCCTAAAGACATAGCTATTAGGTTTTTTGACTATGGTTAATAAAATGGCTATCTCGGAATTTTGATCCGGTGACTTTGGGGAATAAATTAGCGTGGGAGGGGGCCTAGTGGCCCTCCATTTTTTTGGTCACTTAAAAAGGGCACTAGAACTTTTAATTTCCGTTAGAATGAGCCCTCTTACGACATTCTAGGACCACTGAGTCGATACGATCACCCCGGGAAAAAAAAAACAAAACAAAAAAAAAAAATAAAATAAACACGCATCCGTGATCTGTCTTCTGGCAAAAAAAAAATGCGAAATTCCACATTTCTGTAGATAGGAGCTTGAAACTTTTACAATAAGGTTCTCTGATACGCTGAATCTGTTGGTGTGATTTTCGTTAAAATTGTATGACTTTTAGGGGGTGTTTCCCCTATTTTCTAAAACGAGGCATATTTTCTCAGGCTCTTAACTTTTGATGTGTATAACTGATCTTGATGAAACTTATATATTTAAAATCAGCATTAAAATGCAATTCTTTTGATTTAACTATTAGTATCAAAATTTCGTTTTTTATAGTTTCGGTTACTATTGAGCCGGGTCGCTCCTTACTACAGTTCGTTACCACGAACTGTTTGATTATTATACAACTTTATTTCTGCTCGTTTTAGGTTTGAATATGGCTTTTTACTTTTCTTTGAAAGGCTTCTTTTTTGGAAACTGTCTTTTAGTTAATGTAAGAAAAGAAAAGCAAAATTTTTTCATTTTACCTTTTCTTTAAGCATTTTTCAGGGTTTTGTCTCAACTACATACATACAATTCTCACCCTAATTTCTTAACCCTTACTTATCTGTCTTCTATCGACTTTCTTCTTCTTTGACGTGATTATCCATATCGATTTCTCTTCCTTTTAGGTGCCATTTATTCGTTGATAGTCATATCTGTTCGTTTTAAGTTTGAATTAAATAAAAAAAAACAAGTTTTTTTTAATGAAAGTAAGGAGCGACATTAAAACTTAAAACGAACAGAAATTACTTAGTATATGAAAGGGGCTGCTTCCTCATCAACGCCCCGCTCTTTACGCTATAGTTTGACTCTTTCTGACGCTTTTATTCTGACGCTATAGTTTGACTCTATAGTTTGACGCTTTTATAATAAAGCCAGTCACGTACACAAAATGGGGTCTTCCATCCCCCTCTCACATGTGACTAAATAAAAAAAACAAGTTTTTTTAACTGAAAGTAAGGAGCGACATTAAAACTTAAAACGAACAAAAATTACTTCGTATATGAAAGGGGCTGTTCGTTTTAAGTTTTAATGTCGCTCCTTACTTTCAATCAAAAAAACTTGTTTTTTTTATTTAATTTCTGAACGTTTTTGAATCAATGCATATTTTGATTTTGGCTCTCACGGAGGAATAATTAAAACGAAATTGGCATATTTTTTTTTTTTTTTTTTTTTTTTTTTTTTTTTTTTTTTTTTGGCTAAATGGCTTTCTCTTAATTTTGATCGAATGATTTTGAGAAAAAAAGAGCGAGGAGGAAGCCTAGTTGCCCTCCGATTTTCGGTTAATTTAAAAGGCAACTAGAACTTTTAATTTTTTACGAATCTTTTTATTAGTAAATGATATACGTAACTTATAAATTAGCTTACTTAAAGAACTTTTGTATTCTCATGTTTTTATTACATATATGAGGGGGTTCGCCCCTCGTCAGTACCTCGCTCTTTACACTAAAACTTAAATTTTGTCCCAATTCATTAAGAATGACCCCTGAATCACAAAAGCCGCAGAATAAATAGTTGAAATTACTAAAAATACTTTAGCGTAAAGAGCGAAGTATTAGGAGGAAGCGAGTCCCTCATATGGGTAATAGTTTCTGTTCGTTCTAAGTTTTAATGCTGCTTTTTACTTCCAGCTGAAAAAAAAATTTTCATATTTATTTTTTCATTGTTTTTTTTTTAAGAAATGCTAGTAAATCCTGCACTCCCTTCTTGGAAATTTTCTTCCCCCATGACAAATTCCTCGATGGAAAGTTCCCCCAGTATATCCCCCTCTTCTCAACCCCTGCCTCCAACCAAAAAATCCTCCTGAAAATGCCTGTACACTTCCCAATAACCATTACTATATGTAAGCACAAGTCAAAGTTTGTAATTTGTAGTCCCTCCCACGGGGACTGTGGGGGAGCATATCGTCCCCAAAGACATAATTATAAGGTTTTTCGACTACACTGAATAAAATGGCTATCTCAGAATTTCGACCCGTTGACTTTGGGAAAATAATTAGCGCGGAGGGGGCCTAGGTGCCCTCCAATTTTTTGGTCACTTAAAAAGGGCACTAGAACTTTTCATTTCCGTTAGAATGTGCCCTCTCGCAACATTCTAGGACAACTGGGTCGATACGATCACCCCTGTGAAAAAACAAAACAAAAAAACTAACAAATAAACACGCATCCGTGATCTGCCTTCTGGCAAAAAATACAAAGTTCCATATTTTTATAGATAGGAGCTTGAAACTTCTTCAGTAGGGTTCCCTGATACTCTGAATCTGATGGTGTGATTTTCGTTAAGATTCTATGACTTTTAGGGGGAGTTTCTCCCTATTTTCTAAAATAACGCAAATCTTCTCAGGCTCGTAACTTTGGATGGGTAAGACTAAACTTGATGAAACTTATATATTCAAAATCAGCGTTAAAATGCGATTCTTTTGATGTAGCTATTGGTATCAAAATCCATATTTTAGTTTTGGTTACTATTGAGCCGGGTCGCTCCTTACTACAGTTCGTTACCACAAATTGTTTGATTATTTTAAGACTGTATTTCTGCTTGTCTTACATTTCAATTAAATAAAAAAGAGTTTTTTTTAACTGAAAGTAAGGAGCCTGGCATGTACGCAGCGGGTGCCTTCGGCCCCCCCCCCCGAGATTTTGTGAAATGTTTAATTTCCCCATGGTTTCTTGGGATTTCTGGCAAAAATAGGGCATTTATTAAGAATCTAGATACAGGTGTGAAGCCTTTTTTTTGGATTTTAAAGCATGCAATTATCCGGTCAAGTCAGTCATTGCCTAATTATTAACTTATTTTCTGTCTAACTTTTTACCCTCTTTGAAGTAATTAGCGATTGTACTGTTATTTTTTTTCGTAAAGAGAGTTTGCTTTCCACAGAAAAATAGAATTCTCCTTGATATTAGGGCGTTTATCCCTCCTTTTAGGATAAAGTTCAGCTTTTAGTGGATCAATTTTGGAAACTATCATTTTTCATTAAAATCGACGTTTTCGCAATAGAAGAACTACCCCCCACAGCACCCATATTGCACTGTTAACCCTAAAATTTCAATTTCAGTGGGATATAATAGATTAATCACCGGTTCTAATCGCTATGAACATAACCTGAGCCTAAAACATACTTTTGAGGCTTCAGTCTTCTTCCCTCATCCACTGCAATACTACAGATTACAGTTAATCTGTATTTTCTGATGTACTTGCTTTTTGTATTTATTTAGCTACTAAATAAAAAAAGTGCTACTTTATATCTGCTGTTTCGAAGGTCTTGGGCCCCCAAAAAAAATTCCCGCATACGTGCCTGTAATGAGCGATATTGAAATTTAGAATGAACATAAATTATTCCGTGTGTGAAAGGGGCTGTCACCTAAAAATAATTTTTTTAATTTTTTGGGTCACCTAAAAAGGGAACTAGAGCTTTTAATTTCCGCTCGAATGAGCCCCCTCGCGTATACATAGAACCACTGGGTATATACGATTACTCCTAAAAAAAAAAAAAAAAAAAAAAAAAAAAAAAAAAAAAAAAAAAAAAAAAAAAAAAAAAAAAACACGCATCCTTGATCTTTCTTCTGGTAAAAAGTAGAAAATTCCACATTTGTGCAGATAGGGCTCTGAGAAGAGAAGGGCTCTTTTATTCTAATGGTGTGATTTTCATTAAGATTCCATGCATTTTAGGGGGTGTTTCTCCCTTTTTTCGAAAATAAGGCAAATTTTCACAGACTCGTAACTTTTGATGGTAGGACTAAACTTGATGACACTTAAATCAGCATAAAAACCGATTCTTTTCATATCAAAATTCTGTTTTTCTCTGAAGAATTCCTTTTTGGAGAACAATTTTTCAAATTAATATAAGAAAGGGGAAACTGTACATATTCACCTTATTTTCTCTATAAACTTTTTTCCTATTTTTTATTTCTTCTACGTATGCAATACTCACCTTTCCTATACTTATCTATATTACATTGGCTTCCTTCTGCTTTGATGTGATTGCTTGTTTAAATTTTTATTCTTTTTGAGTTGCACTTACTTGTTCATAGTCATTTCTGTTCGTTTTAAGTTTCAACTTATATAAGATTTTATTTTCTTGTCATTTGTGTTTTGATATGGCACTTTATTTTTTTGAATTATTTTTTGGAGAATCATTTTTAAAAATTAATGTCAGAATAAGTAAATACGATATTTTTCCCTTACCTTCTTTTTAAGTCTTCCTATTATCTATTTCTTATGTGTATGCAACCCTCATCCCAATTTCTTGTCTTTATACTTTTCTATTTAATACCATTATTCTTCTGCTATTATTATGTGTTAAATTGGTCTTGTTAGTTAAGAATATCTAATGTAAACATAAATCTTTATAATTGCACTATAAATCTTTTAAGAGCTTTGTATGCAGACTTAATTTTCTATAATTTATGCCTCATTAATAAGCAAATCTTTTTAATGGGCGTTTTAATCTTCTCAGTGTTGTGTTTTATGACTAAAATGCCTTTTTTAGAATTTGTCAAATTCACTTAACTGAATCATGAGGTCAGGGGTGGGTAATTCTTATTCTGGTGGGAAATGCGCCCTCATCGGCGGTAGAAGTTTTTTATTCTTTTTAATCCCCGGTGCACATAATTGTTACGTTTGTCAATTAAATGAGGTTTAAGCATAACTAAAGCGCCAATAATATATTCCCTGCTTAATTTGGTGATATGAGCATGTTCAAATTTCCACCATAAAGTTTAAATCCGAGTTTTGAGGTTTAAATTAATCGGCTCGTGGTAACCAACTGTAAGTAAGGAGTGACTTGGCCCGGCTTTTAATGCTGATCCAAATATATATAAAAAATTGATTTTAATGTTAACCATTGAAAGCTACGAGCTAGACAAAATTTGATTTATTGTCGTAAAAGGGGGAACAACTTAAGCAAGGCGATTGACCTTGGCGAAAGTAACAATGTCAAATCCAGCATGTTAGAAAACTCAGCGCAGAGGTTTTAAGCTTTTAAAAGAGGTTTAAGAGGTTTAAAACTCAGCGCAGAGGTTTTGTAGAGGTTTACTACAAAAATATGAAATCTCCTATTTTTTGCCAGATGAAATCTCACGGATTCGTGTCTGTTATTTTTATTTATTCTCCTTAGTGGGGACCGTATCGCACCAATGGTCCTAAAAGATCGGGAGAGTGCTCATTTGAACAGAAACCAAAAGTTCAATTGCTCTTTTAACTGACTAAAAAGATTAGTTGGCCCACCCCCCCCCCCTTTCAGTCCATTTCCCCCAGAGATATCCGATCAAAATTTTGAGAGAGTCATTTGATTCAGCATAGTTGAAAGGTCCAAAAACCATACCTTTCGGGGTGATATAACTCCCCATAGTCCCTGGGAAAACAGCTGTAAGTTATTTAACTTGCCCATTGTTTAAAAATAGTATTGGCTATTGTAAAATATACGAATTTTTTTCTTGGGGGTGCAGAATGGGGGAATTTCCCACGGAGAGTGATTTTTTTGGGAGGGGGAGTATTCTAAAAAAAAATTATACAGGGGTGGGGGAGCAAAGGGGATTTCTAAGCATGATTTGAAAAACAGTAAGAAATTAAATGAAAAAAAAAGTTTCTTCAACTTAAAGCAATGAACAACTTTCAAAACTAAAGCAAAGAGAAATTATTCCGTATATGAGGCGGAACTGTCCCTTCCTCAACCCTTGCTCTTCACGCTAAAGTTTCAGTTTTAATCTAATTGCTTTAAGAAAGACTGCTCAAAAACAAGGGCCGTTGACTTTGAGTGAGACCCATTTTTAAATAATTTTAAAACTTTAGCGTAAAGAGCGAGGGTCGAGGAAGGGGCATTCCCCCTCCCGTATAAGGAATAATTTCTGTTAATTTTGATTTTTATGTTGCTTCTTATTTTAAGTTGAAAACAGCTTCGGTTGATAAACTTTTCTTCATTTAATCAAAATCAATGACGATTATGGCGTCAATAATGGGTTCCCTACTTAATTTGGGGACTTGAGCAGTATCTCTTTATAGCGGAAAGTTTAAACCAGAATTTTAAAGTTTTAATCAGAGTTAAGATTTAAAGTATACTTTTAAGAAACCTAAAAAAATGGAAGCGTGGTACAGTAATTCCCCTACATGTAAGATGAATCAGGTAAAAGTAATGATAAAGATTGTAGCACAGTAATAACAAAGGCAGTAATAGCACAATTTACCACTGTTGTCGTTGTTTCGCTTATCTGAATGTTTGCTTTTTTTGGAGTTATGCTTCGTTCCTTTTGGGTTTTTGCATATGGACTCTCCATTACATATATATATATATATATATATATATATATATATATATATATATATATATATATATATATATATATATATATATATATATATATATGTATATATATATATATATATATATATATATATATGTGTATATATATATGTATATATATATATGTATATATATATATATATATATATATATATATATATATATATATATATATGTATATATATATATATATATATATATATATATATATATATATATATATATATATATATATATATATATATATATATATATATATATATATGTGTGTGTATATATATATATATATGTATATATATATATATATATATATATATATATATATATATATATATATATATATATATATATATATATATATATATATATATATATATATATATATATATATATATATATATATACGCAGGACGAAGCCGCCCTGAGGCTAACACGACAACGCACGCTCCTCCTCCATCGCTCCAGCCTCCCTCTTTACACCCTCCCTGGAATTTTCCCTTTCCTTCAAATCTTTCTTTATGACATCCTCCCATCCCAACCGTGGACGACCTGCTTTCCGTTTAGCCCTAGACGTTTCGCCAAAAAGGATAATCTTCTGCAATCTATCATCCCTTCATCTACAAAACGTGTCCTAGCAATCTCAACCTTTTTCTCATTATAACATTAGAAAGCGGGGTTGAAGCGGATACGTCAGCCGGGTACCCAAAACATTCCGGAGGCAATCCTCTGGAAAATATCTAGAAAATCTTCATCTGCTTTTTGGAGCGCCCATGCTTCAGAGCCATACTTTACAACTATCATTGCTGTCGCTTCAAATATTCTAATCTTGGTTTGCACACTTATCTTCCTACTCTTTTGTACTTTTTTTAGCTGTGAAAAAACACCCTGAGCCTTGGCTATTCTACTTTTAACATCTTCACTGCTCCCACCGTCTTTACTAATAATACTACCATGGTAAGTGAAGCTGCCCACCTGATCAATCATTTCGTTACCCAACGTCACCTTTTCATCTTCACCTATTCCTAGCCTTAGTGACTTTGTCTTCTTATCATTTATTTTCAAACCTTTTCTAGTTCCCGTAACTCGCACCTCTAAAAGTATATTCATTTTGCTCACACTTTCATCTAGGATGCTTAAATAATCAACATAATCTAAGTCAAGGAGAGTTTTTCCTCCCTATTTGGTTCCGTGGTCTCGCATTGCCTTTCCTGTGTTTCTAATGACAAAATGCATCAAAATGATCCATATAAAGGGCGATAGAACACAGCCATGCTTAACTCCTGATTTAATACGAAACCAGCTGCTGACCTTATTTCCTACGTTAATCGCAACAATGTCATTCTCGGTCATAGAACTTATCACTTTAATGTATTTGTCCGGTATACCATACAAGGATAAAACCTATGGTAAAGCTCTTCTATCTACAAAATTGAACGCTTTCTCATAATCTATAAAACTGAGGACCAAAGGTGTTTGATAACACATGCACTTCTGAATTATTGACCTAAGAGTGAAAACTTGGCCGACACATCCTCTACCTTTTCTATATCCGCGGTGTTCTCTTAAAATTTTGTCTACAGCATCTCTCAGTCTAAAAAGTATCGTATTACTAAGTAATTTACTTCCTACAGAGACCAGACTAATGGCTCAATAATTACCACACTCACTCTTATCACCTTTGTTATACAATGGTTTGATTAAGGTTTTTCTAAAATCGCTAGTTACTTTCCCTTTTTCGAAAATCATTTCATACTCTTCAGTAACTTATTTCTAACCTCAGAGCCGCCATATTGAAGGAACTAATTACCACACTCACTCTTATTACCTTTGTTATACAACGTTTTGATTAAGGTTTTTCTAAAATCGCTAGTTACTTTCCCTTTTTCGAAAATCATATTCATACTCTTCAGTAACATATTTCTAACCTCAGAGCCGCCATATTGAAGGAACTCATTTACCACATTATCAGCACTTGAAGCCTTTTTTATTTTTGATCCTTTTAACACTGTCGCTAATTCTTCCTCACAAAACAAATCTTCCTTCCTCATCCAAGGTATCACAAACTTTTTCATTTTCCTCTATATCTTTTCCTGCAACTCTAAGCCGGTTTAGCACATTCTCAAAATGTTCTGCCCATCTCTCTTTAACCCTTTCCTTATCAGTAATGGTGGCCCTATTCCTATCTTTAAATGGGACAAGTCCAGATTGACTACTCCTTCTCAATAAACTCCCTAACATGCCAGTACAATATTCAGTATAAATAACATGCCAATACACTTCACATTTACATTTTGAAGCAATTCTCATGAAACCACAAAAGTAACTGACTTTTGTGGTTTGATGAAGATAGCTTTAAATTGTAAATGTTAAGTAATATTATATTATATATTTCAGGCTTGTCTATTTTAGTTTTTTATATATGTATTTTTTTTTCTACGCTGAAGACGCCTTGTTTGATACGGGCGAAATATTCCTTTGAAAATTTGTTATTTTTCTTTGTTTTCATTTACTGGCCATAGACCCGTTTTGTCATCTCTACATTCATTCTTTTAAACAAGACTTCATCATGAGCCCTACTCCCTGTCTATGTACCCATCCTTCCTGCCTGAGTAACCAAATTCTGTATCAACTATTTTCATGCTTCCTACTCCTGTATATGAGTTTTGAAACTCCTTGTAAGTCTAGTTCGAATCGTCTGAATTCGTCAGTCAAAATGTCGATATGATAGTCTTTTTTAACGTTGTAGCATTCGAAGTTCCAATTTTCAAATTCTTTAAATCATTGAAATTGTTTTGGCCTCAGGAAGAGCAATAGTCCCAGATATCGTAGCAGGATGGGGACCAACATATTTTCCCAAGTCTACATCGAAGCGCTTAAGCCGGCTTAGAACCTAACAGCAAGAAGTCCCTCGGACCCCCATAAGAATAGATGCTCTGGGGAATCCTGGGCCTATCTTGGTACCAACACGGTTTTTAGCACTTGGAGATGCTCTTCCCCAAACACTCCCTAATATCAAAATTTGTGTAATTTTCCTGTACTTTACCTGTTTGTGTTACTGTTCTTTTTTTTTTTTACTCTTTACCCCCACATGAAGTATATTTCTGTCTACGTACCGACTTGACTACATTCAAATGCTAATTTGATTAATGCCTATATTATCTACGCCATCTTATTATATCTATGTTATGTCTGATAATGTATTATATTATGCCGGATATCTTTTAATAATTTAAAGGGGGATCGGAAGGGGGTGCAGAACAAGTTTACTAGAGGCTATTTAATGTAGAATATTAAATTTAGTATTTCAAGTAGCTCCCAAAATTATAATCTGATATTTTTCAAATATTCAATTATGTTTTCGGATGAAATTGGGCAGAAATATAGGAATAATGCGAAGACTCAGGTCGTCCCTTCCCTTTGAAGCAATGAGATCACGTTATTATGCACTTATTCATTCTCATTTAATGTTTTCATCACTTGTTTACCTTAACATATTTAGTTCTCATATTGTGCCACTTCAGAGACAACAGAACAAAGCTTTATGGGTCCTTAAGAGTTACTTGACATCCCCTAAATTATATTCAGCGAAGTCGTCAGCAGGCTCTCTATTGCTTCCTTAATATCCTACCTTTAAGACTTTATGTTACTGTTGAATCTGTCCTCTTCAAGCTGAAGCATGACCATGGTTTGCTTTCCTTGTTTTTTCGTTCATCGAACTTTTTCCAATTTAAAAGTATTGAGCACGGACATCTAACTAGATATCCGTAGAAAATTTTAATAAATTGTGTCAGCTAAGAGAATTGAAAGATCGAAATTTTCGCTTTGCAACTCTGCAATGGAATATTTATACGTCTAAATTGGATACTCCAAAATATATTCAAACAACCAAAGAAAACTTAAATTTATATTGATATATTGAAATTTGTTTGTGATAAGAAAGTTGTTGTTAGTTAATGCGGATCGACTTCGGGGTGTTAAGTTTGTTCCCATTTTATCTGTTTTTGATTATACTGGACGTGGGCATTCTCCAGGGTTCTTGGTATCTTTTATTTATTTTATTTTTTTTAATGTTTATTTTGCTGGACGTGTCAATGGGTGGTGTTGTTGACCGGGCAATGACGGAAGAATATGTTTAATTACACTTGTATGAATTGTGTGTAGTGAAGTTTGGATCTTGTATTTATGTAAAGAAATTTTTCCATCCAATGCATTACGAATCTGTCTTCTCAGCCGGGCTCTGGACCTTTCGTTATTTATTATTAAAATGAACCTAAACCTGTCATGACACTTATAAGTTATAATTGATAAGTGTAATGTTTTTCCTGACCTACAGTAGCGATAGAAGTTTTGAACCCACTTCATCCCATTATAAGTAAACCCTACTCCCCTGAAACATATTCAGTGTGTCCTTAGCTTAATGTAAAAAAAAAAAAAAAAAAAAAAAAAAAAAAACATCATAAGGTAAGTATTGAAGTATCTTTCCAAAGTTGTAAATATGCCGCCTGTATCTACGTTTAATATCAGACTTCAGCTTTGTTTTTTTAAGATTTTCCCAAAGGAAGAGGGGGATGATGGGGCAACGAGTTCTCTAGGAAATACTTGAAGACAAATATCAATTGTCATATTCATAAATGTCATATTTTTGTTTAATTCCAGTAAAGAAAATGAGGACCCCTTGCCTGCTTTAAGTACCTCCTATCCTTACCCGCTACAATACATTCTTATGCTCGTACCTAACTGAGTAGAATGAAATACTATTTTGTTAGGTGGTCTTCTCGTGAATCTTGCCAGAAAAATCAACACTTTGATCGATTGGGTTTCATCCCCTTGCTTTTCACCCTACTTCACTCATCTACTCTTTCACTTTTTTTCTTTTAATCCTTTTCTTCGCTTAAGGCTCGAAAAAGTGTCACTAATAAATCGTCTTTAAGGACCCTGATTTTTTTCTCCTGTTTTTCTTCTATTTTTTTATAGCCCTTTTTTCTTCTATTTTAATCCCTTCTTTTATACTTTACAAATTGATCGAAGTATCTCTGCAAGGTTATAGTAGCAAAAGTGAAGATATAAACATCTCAAAAACCGCAATTCTTTCCTCCTCTTATTCCGTGAGTGGATCCCGACAAAGGATATTTGAGAGTGTTTACTTCCACTTATTCGCTTGGTGGGCAAGCTCTTAACTGTCGCAGTAAATCTTGGCTCCAGCCTAAGGGGACACTAATTTTGATTCTGTCAGATTTATTTCTCGTCTCTCACAAGTAGAGAGGGAGGGGATAGGATTAATTATATTAAATGTGGTTTTTTCCTTCTCCACTATTTAGAATTAGCGCCAATTCATCTGGACGCATTGATTGATTAAATGGTTAAATCTTTCTTAAACTTTTGATATTACCTTTATAGAATTTGTGATTTTTTGTGTTTAACTTGAAAGAACTGACACGTTCTTAGGTTTTATTTTTCTTTTTTTTTACAATGTTTTTTTTTTCAAATTATTTTTTTCTTTCTTTTTCTTTACACTATACACTATATTTTAAAATATCACAAATATTACACTAACCTTTTAGGGCTTAAATAAAGGCTAAAATAAGATTAGTAATAATAAATATTGGAAACATTTCCTTTCGTCCAGTATTTTCATTAAGTAATCCATTAATGGCTACGTTATTTATTCATTGTTCTAATCTGCTTTGTTTAATTGCGTCTTTTTTTTGCGAGAAAGAAAATTAAATTCCGAACGAATTAAAGGAATGTTGTGGGTTTTCTAAAGTATTAAACTATGAAAATTCTTGTCAGTCCCCAAAAAAGAGACGAAGTTTGTTCTTTTAATGGTATATAATTTTTTGCTAAATAAAATTCCTCCAGATATAAAAATACATCCAGATGTTAAAATAGCTGTGACTAAAAAAAAACGGAAACTAATAGCGGAGCTTTGGTATTGATTCTCTATCGACGTGATTATATGAAATTTTTAATGAAAAACGGCCTCTTATTTACTCAATATTTACCAAAAATTATAGATAGATTACGTATTGCAAAAACGTCATGGCAAGAAAAAAAATAGAATAGTCTATACTTTTAACACATAAACGAACATTTCAACAACATGCACACAACAAACCAAAATAAATAATGACACACATTCAACTGAATTTCTAGTGGTAAAATTATAACCCAAAATTAGATACATAGGTTCATCTATATAAGGACGAACCTATAAGCGAAGCTGTATGTGCTGTTGTTTTGATTTTTTAATTAGTTCAACTTTAGTCACTATTTACCAAAATTGAAATGATAAACCATAACGCAAAAATTATACTGATATTGATTAAACCGCAAAAATTCAATACACATGTCCAACCATTTATAGTTGCACCCCAAACCGAAGTTTTTCCGTTATTTTTTTAAATGGATTTCAATTTTGTCAGTATTTACCAATAATTATATTGGTAAGTAATAATGGTAAAATTATAACTCAAAAACTAAAAGCAAATGTCTATCCATGTTTAGTTGTACCCAAAACCGAAGGTTTTGCACGATTCTTTTTAATATGGATTCCGATTTTGTTAGTATTTACCAATAATTATGTTGGTAAGTAATAATGGTAAAATTATAGGTCGAAAATTAAAAGCAAATGTTTATCCATACATAGTCGTACCCAAAACTGAAGGTTTTCCGTGATTCTTTTTAAAATGGTTCTTTTTAATAATGGTAAAAATTGAAAAGCAAATGTCTATCCATATACCCAAAACCGATTGTTGTACGCAATAGTTAACGCTAGAGCAATATTCGCTTGTCGTGGCAATTTAGTCACCACCTTTTGGCAATTAGTTAAATTAATGAATGCAGCTTCCATCAGAGAACTACCAAATCTTTTTTACGCAACAGCGACAGCCATAGTAACTGTTGTTTCAATTTACAAATTATGGCTACAAAATGGGTAGTTGTCCTATTTCCTCCATCTGGCTTACATCTCAAAGCGTCACTTGTTCTTCCAAATTGGCGTCCTGTTCCATATGCAGGCACCTTTATACAACGGCGGGGCCCCTCATGGCCTCTGCCACATGGTATACGCGACTTTGTAAATGGTCAACCCGGACAAAGAGTAAAAGTGGATTTCTGATATTTTGTCAGGACATTCTTAAGCTTCACTGACATTTGGAAGACAAATAAAGCTGAAGTTTCGTTGTTTAGAGGGAAAAATATAGGTTAAATTTAAAAAATATAGGATAATATAGAATAAAAATATATATATATATATATATATATATAGAATATATATATAAAATTTAGAATAAAAAAATATAGATTAAAAAAAGGGAAAAATATAAGGATAAAAAGAAAAAATACCAAAATAGCAAGCACTGCTACTCAAGTAAAGAAAAAACCTAGTTTGTACAAAAATCTTACAGAATAGTCTGTATTTAGCAAAATTCAGGTTCTACGCCAAGAGCAGCACCGTTACCCATGACAGATGAAGAATTTCATGACGAAAGAACGGCTCAGAAAAGGCGGCAAAAAATAAAAAAAAAATTACACTAATAAATTTACATATTGCGCATTCAGTTATAGATTCAGCTTTAGATTCGACCAGAGACAATATCAGAATTCAGCTCTTGCCGTAGTAATAGACCTGTTAAGGTACCACTGAGAAGAAAACTAAATTTGATTATTTAAATTTGTCAAGGGAAAACTTACACAGCCATGAAAAATTAGGAATTCAGTTTTTTCATGAAAACGACCTCTTTGTGCAGTTTTTCGTAGTAACAGACGCCAACTCTAATAAAAAGTTGGATGAAAACTTAGCAAAAAATCAACCAAAAAATCATGGTGCCAAAGAGCTTAAGGCGTAGCTTTCCTTTGAAGGTGTTTGAATCTTTATGAACAAAAAGTATTGTAAGATTTAAGCAATCAGATTTGCTTATTTATTTGTATGATTCAACGTGGCAACACCGACGAAAGTGCGATACTACCCTAAAGCTTCTTGATCCTGCAATACCCAAAAGAAAAAATCGTCGTCGCTAGTTACCAACAAATCTAAGATGATTCCTGGAGGCAAAAAATAGTTTTATTTTGATGATTCTGTTACATTTCTATCTAAGCAACTTTCTAAATGAAGAAACAGAGTTCTGACAGATTAGTCTTTCAGACTAATCTCTGGAGGGAGAGGGTTGTTTCTACCTATGGAGTTGGAATGAAGTCGGAATGAATCTAAGATTATTTTTCTTTCCAGACTCAGCCCGGCACTACATCCGTGGACTGGACGGGCGTCACAACTAATTCCGAAGAATGTTCATACAGTTCCGAATCGGAAACGGATGTTGAAAATCATTCAGGGCTTATTGACACTTTTCCCGATGAGTCGGGGATGGACTTTTATGGAGTAAGCTTGTTTGTTTAAAAAATGTAAATAAAAAAAGAAAAAGAAAAATAAAACTTAATATCAAATAAATATACACTGCGCTAACATGCAACAATTATTAAGTATTAAATAAACTCAATGCATTATTAAATTATTTTCTACTGAACAATCTGTTATAAAGTTTACTGTAAACAACGGTGGAAAAGACAAAAATAAACAAAAAAGAAAAAAATTTAATATCAAATAATTATATACTACACTAACATAAACAAAAAATAATACCAGGATCATAAATATTTTATATCTAAACTTACAATTCCAAACTACATATGACGTATTAGTAGCGGGTACCAAGGATGGTCAAGTGTATTTGCATTGTTTCCTGTATCATCTTAGACCTTAGTTCCTCCATAGCCATTGGTGGCGCAGGTGGCGTTGATTACGTCTCTCCGCTCGTCCTGAAGTTATGCTGCAGTAGTGACGTTACATTTCTCATTTATAGGAAAATATAGTAAAGAAAAGAAAAAAAAAGGTCAGTAAAAAACCATGAAAGAAAGAAGTGAAAAAAGTTTCTAAGACATGCGACAAGAAAAGCAATGAAAAAATTGCTTTCTAAAACTTAAGAAAACGTTTTTCTAAAAAACAGTAAGGATAGGAAAACCCAAAAATATTGCAACAAGCTTTTCAGTGGGGTTGAAATGAGACTACAAAACATGGAAACTGAAATAAGAAGAGAAGCCAAAAACAGGAGGAAACAAAGAATGATTGACATTCAAAATAAAAACGCAACGGAAAAAGCAAGAATTACTCTTGGAATAATCCTAGTTTCTACTAGGATACACTAATTTTTCGAGCTCATTCACAGGGAGTCGGATCTACACAACTTTCTGAAGCTGGGTTTTTTGTTAAAAAAACGTCTTATTATTTATCTCTCTGTCGGTAAATTAAATAATTGTCTTTCGTCAATCCGCTTAAGGGATACTTAGCATCATAAAAGTGTGGGATGTCTCAGATAAACCTGCTTGAACCTGTCCTTGTAATATGTTTTAGACAATGGAATCTGGAATTGCTTTATAATTATAGTTTATTATATATATAATTATATATAGTTTATTACTATTTATTATAGTTAATTAAAGTTTATTAACTGTTGTATAATTATAGAAAATTATAATTTGAATTAAGAAAACATGATCATGGTATATTGTAGGAATATTTGTAAAGTTTTATTTCCTATATTCTGCTCAAGAATTCGAATATTGAGTTTTAATTTAAATTTTTGGTAAAATTTAATAAAATATAACAATGAAACTACTTTTGTCTAATCCATAAAGAATATCCACATCTTCAAATTCTTCCTTCATTGGAGTAAAGTATTAGATGTGGAGTTGGTCAGTTTGGTTTTATATCTTCCATAAGCTCCTACCTCCGTTTTTGGGAGCATGTCATTTATACCTTCTGTATAACATTACCAGTTCCCTCCTCCTCCAAAAAAACGTATTAGTAGTAGAAACTGGTGACTCTGAAAAAAAAAATGTTCTAGGACATTGGTGTAAATAGCTCCCAAAAGAAGGAGGCTAAAATAGTACATTGGGGAATTGCTGATTAAATTGGTAATTTGTAAATAATAAATTGGACAAACATAACACTTTCTTCGTTGAATGGAATAATAGTTTAGTCCTGGAAAAACAAAAGGAATTAAATGAATTGTGGATAGGTCAAATAGAAAAAAAGAGGTGAACATTCACGAGATGTAAAGTGCAAATGGCAAATACCCCCTAGATTCCCTACCCCCTCCTTAGATTTTGACAATAACTTTTTTGTTGTATTTTCATTGAAAATGCCTTTTTCGGTATTTCCATTGAAAACAAAACCTGGAAAACGATATATCTGCTCCGTCCTCCCATATATTGAAAACGTATCTTTGCCCCCCCCCCGCTATCTACGTGAATTGCCAGCGCTCAAGTCGGGGGACTGGACTCGAAGCACAAAAAGTAAAATATATTCGAAGAGCAAAAGACAGTTCGAATTGTAAAAGCAACGAATTAAAAGAGTAAAGGAGTAGTTGCTTCCTTTATTTAACACTAAAACATTAATCTACCTTTAATCTACTATTAATCTACATTAAAAATTAATGAATGGCAAATCATTGCGTAGTTGTTTCGTGTTTTGCAGTTTTTCTATGTTGACAAAAATGTGGTTCAGTCCCGCTTTCTAGGGCTGTAATGAAAGAAAGGTTGAGGTGGCTAGTCCACATTCTGCGGATGAAGGATGACAGATTGCCAAAGCTTGTCCTTTTTGGCCAACCAACTGGGGCTACACGGAAAGCAGGTTGCCCTTGTCTGGGAGGATGTCATAAATAAAGATTTAAAGGAAATTGGGAGGCTGTAAAGAGGGAGACCTTGAATAGATTATGTAGGAGAAGGAGTATCCGTAGCTGTGTTGGCCTCAGGTGGCTTGGTGCTGCAGTGAGTTATTAGTAGTAGTACTGTACGGGATTTTTCTTACCAGTTATTGATGTTCAAGTATAATAATAATAATTTGCCTTTATGCTTCTCAGGCATGTTTCAGATTAGGTCTGATTGACACAATTACAGTACTCGAACAAGGAAGGCGCTGTCTGCTCCAATTGCCATCACTGCAAGGTCCGAGTTCTCCTTTACTTATTGAGGAGTAAAATTATGGAATAGTAATGATAAGATAATTTATGACATAACAAGGTGTGAAGGATTTAGAAAAAAGTCAAGGAAAAAATGTATCCTATTGATTAAGCTGTTATTTGTCACTTATATATATATATATATATATATATATATATATATATGTATATATATATATATATATATATATATATATGTATATGTATATATATATATATATGTATATATATATATATATATATATATATATATATATATATTGATATTATCATTGTTTCTGTTATATTTCATTTGTGCTTAAAACTAATACTAAAATTTTCTCTTTTTTTCTTCTATTCCTAACACGCCCCTAGGACTAGTTGCCTTTGCAAGTTTATGGGCAGGCTAGAAGATTTAGTTGACTGACTTTGCTTTTAATGTAATATATATATATATATATATATATATATATATATATATATATATATATATATATATATATATATATATATATATATATATATATGCGTTTGTTAAGCTCATGTTTATTAATAAACTTAGCTAACTAAATAACTAACCTATGTAAAACATAGACATTCGCTAAAGACTCATTCGTAATGAAATTTTGCTAACACCAAGATTTAGCTTGCGCTAATTTGACTCATTAAATTTTTTTCCAGTATTTCATTGATTGCCTAATAAATTTACGAAAAATTCTGATTGTTTCGAATTAGTTCTAGCTAAATATTTGTATCAGAAAAATATCATTGTGATTGGGCCTCATGCCCTTCACAAAGTAGGGTAAGAACAGCTTGTCAAACATTTTGTAGCAATTACATCAAAATTATTTACCTCAAAATTACCTCCAAAAAGTGAAAAATATTTGTTTTTCTTATTTTTTTTTGAACGTTTGAAGCAATGATACTTGCTATAACATACATAGCTACATCGCTCGGCTAATGATTCCAGATTGCACATGCCAGAAAAAAATTGCTCTTTGACAGAAAAGTGGTATTTGGTATTTTTACGAATTTATACAAAAAACAAAAATGTAAAAAACTGGGTATAATATTTTAAACAAGACAACAGACAAATAAACATTTAATAATAAAAAAAAGGAATATTGGGCTTCACATCGGACAAAAAAAAAACTAGCTTAAACAAAAATTGAAAAAAAAAACAACCCAAAGGCTATACATAAACACAAAGAGGTTGACGAAAGGAAACTCACATTTAAGTAAAATCCAATCACATAACAATATATGGCACAAGCCAAGATGGCTGTTATATACTAATGTAAACGTATATGTCTAAGGGTATAAACGTTAATTAATTCGAATATATTCGTTACAATAGTATACAGCAGATATCTTTGCTTGTGTCTTGTGTTGTTACAAGTGTTGTGTTGTTGTGTACAAGTGTACTTGTGTTGTTGTTGATTGGCAATAAAGAAGTCTCTGCAGGATAATCAAGATTGAGAAAATTGAGGTTTGTTTGAATTATCTTGGTGATCCTTCCTTTGAAAACAGCTAAACCAGTGATTTTTGACAATTGTCTCAGAAATGTGAGAATTTCAGATACAATCTTTATGAATAACGGTAACGATCTAATTAATCAATGATCTATTAATTACTTTCATTAATAAACTATGTCCCTTGCTGTATTAATACAGTTTAAAAAGGCACAAATGATTATAACCGTTAGATTATTTGATTGAAATTTTGTGCCTTAAAATTTTCACGCTTGGAGCTAGTGCCCTTAACTGTCTTTTCCCTAAAACTGCTTCTGAATTATTGTCCATTATCTTAATTCTTTATTTTTCATGTCTTGTCTTATTTTGCTTTTTTCATATCATATTTATTGCTTCATACTTTACAGGTTTCATCTCTGTTACATCCTTCTTGCTGTTCATCCGACAAAGGTATTGTTTTTCATTTTCTATCAATTCCTGTAATTTCTATTTTATTTCTTTATCTTATCTCTTTGTTGTTTTTTATGTTTACTTGTTGTACAATGTATTTCTCTATTGTTTTCTTATTATTGTATGTTATTTATACCTTAATTAATTCCTTGTTGCGAGTTTTTACTAAGTTGTTCAGCTTGGTAATTGAAAGACCATACTTACGGTGGATCAAATTCGAAGCTATAATGTTTTCACAGTAATCAAATCCTAACCGTGTTCCTAATTTGGTTCCTATTTTGATTAAATAAAAAAAACAAGTTTTTTTAACGTAAAGTAAGGAGCGACATTAGAAATTAAAACGACAGAAATTACTTAGTATGTCAAAGAGGCTGCTTCCTCATCAACGCCCCGCTCTTTGCGTTAAAGTTTGACTCTTTCTCTTAACTCCACTTTTTAAAACAGTAAAAAACTTTAGCGTAAAGAGCGGGGCGCTGAATCTGATGGTGTGATTTTCGTTAAGATTCTATGACTTCTTTGGGGTGTTTTCCCCTATTTTCTAAAATAAGACAGATTTCCTCAGGTTCGTAACTTTTGATGGGTAAGTCTAAACTTAATGAAACTTATATATTTAAAATCAGCATTAAAATGCGATTTTTTTTATGTAACTAATGTAACTATTGATGTAACTATTGTATTGAGCCAGGTCGCTCATTACTACAGTTCGTTACCACGAACTGTTTGATGTACCTTTCCAAAATTCAACGACTTTACACGTATTTTTTAATTTTTTAAGTTAAATACGCCATTTACGGGAAAGTCTTCACTGTATCGATTGGTGACGTCTGGGGTGACGGCAGATGTTTCCTTGTTTATTTGTCATGATCAAAATAAGTGCTATCATTTTTCCTTCTGATGTATTAGAATAGAACTTTAATTGTTGTGAACCGAATTTATTACTTTGAATATTTCGTTTTCGGGTATTTTTTTTTCTATGGGTATGCTTTTGGATGAGAATACAAGCTTGAACACTTAAGCCTACTTATTTTAACTTGTAGCAAAAGAAGTCTAGTGCTGGATCTCTTGGGATCAATCTTTGACTGTAAACCCTAATTTTTACTTTATGTAAATTACTGTTTGCAGGTCTTTTGACAGGGTTTTTTACTTTACGTAAGTTATTGTTTACAGGTCCGTTGACAGTTTTTTTTTTTTGTTTTTTTTTTTCTTACTAGACTTCCGCTAGAGGGATGTGTTTTAAGCTCACACTTGAGAGAAAAAGAGATGGCTACTGTCCCATACTTCCACGTTAAAAAGTGTGTTTTAATTATTTTGGTATATTATTCCATTGATTTGAGAATCACCCGATTGTTAATATTGCAATTTTTCGGCCGATCAGTATTATCAAAGTTAACTTATTAGTTTTGCTAATTTCTTTTTACGACTCATCAAGACAATACTGTCGAAAATGTGATAAAGCTCAAAAAGCTTTATAGTTCTGAATAATCTTACAAAATCTCTGTTTTCATGAAGATGAACACGGGGCAAATATTTTGTTTTGTTTGTAGAGTTTTTTTTTTTTTTTTTTGGTCCAACGCTAATGCTCAAAAAGCTTTATACATCTGGATAATTTTAGAAAATCTCTATTTTCACGAAGATGAGCACAGGGCACAATTTTTTTTGTTTTTTTTTTTATTATTATTCGTCCTTTTTTGTGGCAATACTGTAGAAAATGTGATAATACTCAAAAGACTTTACAGTTCTGAATAATCTTAGAAAATCTCTATTACGCCTGAGATGAGCATTGCTGATTTTATTGTTGTTGTTGTTTTTATGTTTTGTTTTTTTTTGTGTGTTTGGCCATATTATTTCTAATGAAAATGAAAAAAAACATTTTTCAATGAAAACACCAGAAAACGTGTTTTCCAAATCAATAGGGTGGAGGGGCAAAGGGCAACAAAATTTCGGAGGAGGGACAATGCTCCCCCTCGCCGAATTAACACCCCAGCAGCTTTTAGCTCTTAGTGTAGTTTTGTTTTAGTACTTGTTTTGATGCCCTTGGTAACCGAAGATTAAGCTTTTCTGGAACCTCTACAAACTTATATAACGTTAGGGATATGAAATTTCACACTCGAGCAAAATTTGCCTAGCTCCGCGTCTTTGTCACTGTCAGGTGGTCCATTCTCTTGGAGTCTTCTCATCTGTGATATTGTTTTCAATTGAAAAGCTTCAATACCACACCAAAAAATGAAATGAATATTGACTAGATACCAATAATAATCCACTCGGAATTTTCAACTCGTGTCTGGAATTACTTACGGATAGTTGCCAGGTGAATTTTCTACTTTTGAAAGAAATGATTAATATTACTTTGACATGACGAGGAGTCAACTTTTTTTTTTCAATACAATAAGCGTTTTATCTGTTATTGTTGACACGCAATTTAGCAATGAAATCAGTAGTTTTTGCAAAAGTAATTATAAGAAAAGTTTGTTTGACCCAATAGTGTATATTATTAAAGATCTTTTATTTGATGGGAAATAAATGCCTCAAGCTAATAATGAAGCCAGAAAATATTATCTGGCATAGCCAGATGATAATCCATAAATAATGAAGCCAGAAAACATTATATATATATACAAAGGAGAAAATTTTAGTGAAGTACGATCTCTACCTGTGCTTCCACGGAGCTAAAAGATAGGAGGTTAACTTTATATTTACAGAGGCAAAAGGAGTTGTGGCCAAGGTCTTATCCAGGGGGTCTTATTCAAAAATTTATTCAGGTTAAATTGAGGTCTAATCAAGATCAAGATTTTAGCGTTAATTTCAGTTTTATATTTTTGCAACAGAACTTGTATTTTTGTTTTTATCGTGTGTGACTGGTCGCATTGTCAGTTACGGCTATAACGGATTTTTTTTTGTAATCAGTTCTAATTATTATAATTATTGTTATATAATTAACTAATTGAGTAAAGCCATGGTTGGTTACTCCTATTCCTGTTTGGTCTTACCGCCACCCTGGTGCCAATGGCTCTTTTTATTTCTGCAAAAAGAACTGTGACAAAAGGACATTGACCGTGGTACTCATTAAATCTGTCTTCTTAGATGTTTTAATGTGACTTATAAAATTTTTTTAGTCGTTATCTAAAAGAATAAACACTATGTAAAGCAGTGATGTCAATAGAGGGGGCATTTCCTCCTCCCTAGGTTCCATCCACCTTTCGATTTCGAAAAATACCTTTTATTATTTTTTTATTGAAAGATGCTTTTTTAAATTGCAAATTACCCGATACAATTGGCATAAAGTCGGGTATTATTGCTTTGGTTATGCTGCTGTAGACAAATATATAAAGAATATATTCATAAAAGTGTCGTTCAAAGTAATAAAACATGCTTAATTTGCGCTTTCAATTGGAAAAAAAAGAACAAAAGTTATGCAAAAACTAATGAAAGTATTAATTAATTACATCGACTATTAGGTTATGAATTAGCTTATTATTTATTAATTAATTGCAATTTATTATTGAATAATAACTATGTTAGCACTATAATCATTTGTAATTACAATTATTAATTTTTTCATAAATTAAAAATTATACACAAAAATGTTATTACACAAAATGTTCGAAAGTTTTTTGCTTGTTTTTTGGTTTGCTGTGTTCATGTCATTAGCTGTTTCGATTTTATTTTTATTTTTTTACATCCCAAAAGGGCAGTGTTGCTGAGGGCAGTGTTGACATGTCCTAAAGTAACCAATGATTCACATCCTAAATTCTTTCCTATTTTATTAAACATTTTTTTTTGTCGGAATTGTAATGAATTTTAACTTGGGAATCTTCATTTCCCATTTTTTTTTCTTCTCTGAAGCCCTTGTTTGATTTGAAGTATGCAATGGTAATGTTTTTAGTGTTTGAATTTGTTTTGTCAAATTTAACTAATTAGTTTATCGTATTTATTTTCATAGTTCGAAATGGCAACACTGACGAAAATGTGATGTTACCCTAAAAATTTCTTCATTTTGAAACAACCCCAAAAAATCTTAGAAAATCGTGGTTTTTGGTTACGAATAGACCTAAGATAGGTCCACAGGACCAAAAATGTGTTTATTTAGATGTCCCTGGCACTTTGATGAAATTAAATTACTTTGGAATTTGTGTTTTTTCCTACCCGCCTTCCATCCATTGACAAAACTTATTGTATTCTTTATTTTGTGACTTTATATGGCATGCAAACAATGGTTTGTATTGAGGTATTGTAAAACGAAGGTAGGAGGGACTTTGGCTCTACCAAAAAAAAATCCTGTAAAAATATACTGTTAACTTAGGCATTTTCTGATTTAGACTTGACCATGTTAAAAATAAAATAAAACCACTTTATTTTACATGTTACACATGTAACACACGTTAAATATAAAATAATATGCGGCTTTTAATTATTTATGTTTTATGTGTTGGTTTCTATCAACCTTCTTTCTGCTGACAAAAATCCTTTTTTTTTTGCAATTTTAAAGGTAATGTCAAAATGTTAATGTGTCAATTGGTGTTTCGTCAGCAGTTATAGATAAATTGTCCGTCAGTTATCAAATAGATCGTGGTAACGAACTGTAGTAAGGAGCGACCCGGCTCAATCGCATTTTAATGCTGATTTTAAATATATAAGTTTCATCAAGTTTAGTCTTACCCATCAAAAGTTACGAGCCTGAGAAAATTTTCCTAATTTTAGAAAATAGGGGGAAACACCCCCTAAAAGTCATAGAATCTTAACGACCATCACGGTTTTTTACTGTTTTAAAAAGCAGAGTTGAGAGAAAGAGTCAAACTTTAGCGTAAAGAGCGGGGCGTTAATGAGGAAGCAGCCCCTTTCATATACGAAGTAATTTCTGTTCGTTTTAAGTTTTAATGTCGCTCCTTACTTTCAGCTAAAAAAAACTTGTTTTTTTTATTTAATTAGGAAAAAATGTCCTGAAATGTTAAGATTGCTTGTTTAAATTACTTAGTTTAATTAGTTTTAGTTACTTATTTAAATTACGAAGAGTTTCGTATGGACCTTCGCGACGAACCGGCTCTCGGTATATCATTTGTGTTTATTTTAGTATTCTATTATTGTATCGATATGTTGTAATATTATGTCGCTATCGATATATCATTTGTGTTTATTATTAGCATTCTAATATATTTTATGTATTCTTTTATTTTAGTATTTTCCAAATTCGACATATATGTCGAATTTATACTCTATGATATATATATATATACTCTATATATACTCTATGATTTTCGCAACGCCGAAGACCCGCGTCGCAAAACATGGAGGGATTTTGATAATAAGCAGCAATAGATTTAATTTTGGTACATACTCAAAATAATAGTAAAACTGAATTATTCAAAATAAAATGTGAAAGATACTCCTTGTCGGGCAACCGTCTAGGGCCAAACTTTAAGCAGGCCGCCCTCGACTGGGATGGGTGGTTGTCATAAAGGAAGATTTAAGGGAAATGGTAACTTCTTGGGAGGGTGTAAAGAGGGAGGCTTGAAGTAGATTAGGATGGATTAAGGAGTGTGCTTAACTGTGTTGACCTCAATGCTGCAGTGAGCCGTTAGTAATAGTAGTAGTATGATAAAATATAAATAAAAGTTGTATTATTAAAAACAATTATTTGAATCCATGAAAGGTATCACAGCTTGTGTTGAGAAGACTGATCATCATAATTTGGTTCTGTGGTTGTTAATTTTAATCTAAGACCCATTTCTACGTCCAATATCATGTTCCTTTCAAGATGCAGGTCTATATCCCTCAATGCTGCAGTGAGCCGTTAGTAATAGTAGTAGTATGATAAAATATAAATAAAAGTTGTATTATTAAAAACAATTATTTGAATCCATGAAAGGTATCACAGCTTGTGTTGAGAAGACTGATCATCATAATTTGGTTCTGTGGTTGTTAATTTTAATCTAAGACCCATTTCTACGTCCAATATCATGTTCCTTTCAAGATGCAGGTCTATATCCCAACCAAACTTTTTTTGAATCTCTGCCCCAGTTAAACCTTTTTTGAGTGCGTTACCCCTACTAAACCCGAACCCCCCAGCCTACGCCCTTACCACACTGTGGGATACCCTGTATTACTTATGCACAATCGACTTACCTAACCACCTCGGGAAGATGGTTTATGAACTATCCCCTTAAGCTTAATTTCTGTTTAACTTTTGTCTTAATTTTTCCTTTTCTTTATCCCTGAGCTCCCTGGCTTTATTATGATTTACTTTGTTTTTGTCTATTCAGTGTTTTAGTGACGTATATGTTACCTGTAGACTGCTATTTCACATGTACTGTCTTACTAGTTTTGTTATCATCAGTCTTTGATAAACTACTGTCGGTCATTGACTTTTTTTTACATTCGTTGCCATGCACGGAGGCAAGAAACCTTTTTTTATAGTGCCGGTTGGTGGTTCACTGAGAGACATTTTTTTTTTGGGGGGGGGGAGTTAAAAAATTAAGTTAGCAATATGGTTTTCTATAGAAATCATTCATTCACAAAATCTTCAATGCATGTGATTTCCTTGAATAAAAGCAAATTTGCCATTGATATTTGTTTAAAAAAGGGGTGTCAACGGGCCTGACCTCGGAGGAATTCTTCTTGTTCAAAGGTCACCTAATTTTTCCCAAATCGATCCCAAAATCGTTTCATTGGTCACCAGTGGACTGAATTTAAAAGACCCGATTAAAAAAAGTTAAAAAAAAGAAGCAAGACGCACTTCTTCATTACTTGTAATGAAAATATGAACTCTATTCTTAAAGAATTCAGTAGCAGCAAACTCAGTACATAAACTCTTCTAGAATTGATTCTGTGGAAACTTTTGCAAAAAAAGAAGTTTTTCAGAGAAAAATGAATAGCCATATTTAAATTAGGAGAAATAAAGTCATATAATAATTCAAACTTAAAACTAATAGAAACGATGATTAAAAAAATGAATAATGGCACCAAAAACGAACAGAAATCCAAACGAATAATAATCATTTTAAACTTAGTGATAATACATATTTCTATGGATAAATAAATGAATCCATAAAGGAACCAAAATTAAAATGAATAATCTATTAAAACTTAGAACAGACAGACATTACCAGAAATTGGAGAAGTTACGTATTTTAATTTCTGTGCTCTTTTTTTAGTCAGCTGTACGATTTGGGAGGAGGGAGACGCCAAAAAGGTGGACTTGAGTGCCCTTGACATTTCTGCAGCAATCATTGCCAAAGTTGATGCTCTTCCGGACAGTACGGATTATTTAAATGGAGGTAATGACTTACTGATCGACAGTCAACGCTCTCAAATTGACAATCTAATAGCCAAATTCGATTTCAGTTCACGGTATTTACGCATTATATCGACCACACCGTTGTTTTTGATCTATTTAAAACCACTTTCTCTGTGTGTACTCGAAGATAATTAGCTTATCCTTAGTGAAATAAACTACTTTGCATGTATATATCGATTAAATGTTTAATATATAGAACTGGTTAGGTATTTAATATAATTCGTTCTGGGTGCCCTACTCTCCAAAATTCTCTCTTGTAATTTTTATAATTTTGATACTTTTAATAATTTTGATTAGGTAATTTATGATTTACCTGACTTCACTTCTTGAGTGTGGTCGATATAATACATATCTTGCCAAAGGTAAAATTTCGAATATTGGTAGGCCTACTAAGACAGAGTAAAAGAGTTAACTCCAATTTCTTATGTGATTCCAAAACATTGGAGGTTATGATGCACATCTGAATCCCATGATAACATTCCTCTATCAAACACAGAAATTCGATAACAAATCCAACATAGGTCATGAACAGAAAAGGTTAGGGGGAAAGAAAAGGAGCACGTCCAGAAGCACCGAACTCGCCAAAGAACTGGACCCCCTAACTGCCCCAAAGAGAGCAGATCCAGTCCGGTTACGTCAATCACGTATCTACGACATTTGCTTATTCTACCCACCAAGTTTCATCCTGATCTCTCCACTTTAAGCGTTTTCCAAGATTTCCGGTTTCTCCCTCCAATTCCCCCCAATGTCACTAGATCTGGTCGGAATTTAAAATAAGAGCTCCGAAATATGAGTTCCTTCTAAATATCAAACTTCATTAAGATCCGGTCACCCTTTAATTACCACAAATAGGCGCTGTCCTGTGACTCCCCCATGGAACCAGCAAAAGGCTAGAGTATGATTGGCGCTTTACTGAAAACTAAACAGATTGCTGAAACTGGAAGTTCTATTTAGGCAACTTGTTTTTCTTTACATGTGAATAGAATGATTCAGAAAATAGACAAAATTCATAAAATTTAATTTATGCTAGAAGGAATTACTCTTCCTTCAACTGTTTATTTACTAACAACCGTAAAAAATCACTGGCTAAGTAAAACAACGTCTAAAAGTTTCAGATATGTTGCATGTCCCAGAAAACTAACGCCTGTGAAACGTGGTCTTTTTTTTTTCTACGTTCATTATGGAGACACAATCTAGCCATAGAAGCTAATTAAATATCCTTAAGTTTGAATGGGGTCCTCTTCCCTGTTTTTCGCTCGTTTATTAACCCTCAGTTATATTTTTTTTTACCTGGAAAACAGCTTGAATGACACTAGCGTATAAAAGCAAGTATAGAAGCATATAGGAAGTATATAATTGACCTTTATAAAAGTATATTTCAAGAGAATATAAAGCACTGCTACTAACTAGGTGAATTTTAGACGTAATTGAATATTATACTATTTAGTTTGAAAATTTGATTCTAAAGGTATATCTATTGTTTAGCTATTTCAATTGTCAGTTAACCGAAAAAAATTACCATTCATTTTAATAAATTTGATTAGTTCAATTTATTACTTTATTTTGTTCGTTTATTTCCATAATCTTGATTTCCCATGTATTTGAATTTTTGGTACTTGTATGATATACCCCTACCGCTCAAGTTATTCATGCATTGACGCATTGTAAATAGGTTCCTTTCGCTACTTTCTTTCAACTTAGCGTGATAAAAGGCAAAGAGAAGTGACAGAATAGATGGGAGATATATAATTTGGACTATATATCCACATTAGGGGGGTAAATTATTTGGACAGTGTGAAGTCGGAAAACAAATCTTAGTCATAACACTAGAATAATAGCTAACAAATTTTGCATGCACTTTACCCCCCCCCCCCCCCTGCCCCCCTAATGTCAAATATATAGACTTAATTTGTTTCTAAAATATTATATTTTTATCGTACTTAGGTATTTTTTTTTTATTAGGATTAACCTAACTTCACTTCTTGAGTGGTAGGGGGTATATCATACAAGAACTGATTTTTCTCCTTTGAATTTTCAGGTGTAATTGCCGCTAGTCTTGTAGCTGTTTTACCGTTATTGTACAGGCTGAATGGAGAACCCTTCACTCAATTGGGCTCACATGTTCAGTTACTTTGTTCGTTTAATTTATCTGCAATAAGCCAAATAGTTGTTTTAGTCTGTGATGTTTTTGATGTGATACTTGGGAAAACGTTTTTGTAAGTTATTTTTATTTTCTAGCTATTTTATCTTCAAAATCTTGGGGGATTTCCCTTGTATATAATAGAACCCTTAAAGCATCAAGGTCATCAAAAGTAAATCATTTTTGGTATGGTAGACCCATCTTAAGTCCATTCACACCTGAACCAAAGATTTTTATTTTAGATATTCAAAATTAAGAAGTTTTTGGGTTAGGGCCATATTTTCGTTAGTGTTGTCATGTTTAACTGTTGAAATAAGTAAGAAATAATCACATAAATATTGGCTCAAACGACTTCTTAAGCTGTTTTGGGCCATGTGCTCTTATCTTATTTTTTCCTGATTTATTACCCCCGTTTCTTTTTTAAATTCGGTTCCTGCTACTACAAAAAATTGTACATGGAGATCTGGACTATTAAAAGTTCAATTCATGGTTTTCCTGACTTTTGGAGATATGTTAATTATGTTTAAGATATGCTAATTTAAGGATATGTTAATTTAGGACATGGATACGTTATTTTAGGAGATGATTTAATTTAGGCTGTTTCAATTTAGGATATATTAATTTAATTTAAAATGATATTTTGATTTAAGATCTGTTAATTTAAAAAGATATGTTAATTTAATGATTAATGATTTACTAATTCAATTATGAACTATTGAACTGCATTTTATTAAAAAGAAATATACCGTAATTCACTATACAAAATAGCATTGAATAATATTATTAACATTATTATTAGTGTATTATAACATTAATACTATAGCATTTTGTATAATCAAGGCCGTATCCACGGGGGATTGACCGAAATGTTTATCTGACTCGTAAAGAAACGTAACAAAAATAAATATAAACAAATTTTGATGCCTTTTTCAATGTTTTTTTTTTGTAAAAAAAAAAACGAAAAAAATTATTTTTTTCCGAAAAAAATATGCAAATCTAGCATAAGCCCTTTTTAGGATTGTATAAAAATGATGTAATTTCGTTTGTTGATAGATAAGTATATCTTTCATCCGTCCATACGTCATTCCTAGGGCGGAACTAAGGTAGATAGTCATAGAACTAAGGGATGGAAAATTGGATTGATCTTGAGTTGACGCGTGACGGATAATGTTCATTGGACTTGTATGCAAAATCTGGGAATGAATTTGCTTGGACTCACAGGCGAACAAGTAAAACCTAAACCTAATAGGCTCGGCCGCTTGTAATCTAAAAGTAGGTTTAATACCGTGTCGTAGGGTTGAAACATGACCAACAAGTCTTCTGGACTTGCAGGCGAACGGTGAAATCTATAGTTTTCCAAGTGTACGCTTTAATGGCACAGATAAACGGCGGAAGTAAGTATGACTCCCTTATTGGACAAATACTTGTGTGCTAGCTTTTGGAAAGCCACGCTCGCCTAGAGTCTCAGGCAGGTTGACCAAGAATTTAAAATTGAAATAGGACTGTTTGAATTGCCTGGAATGAGAGTTAAACAAGGCAGGCCCGCCTATGCTCTTAGGCAGGTTGATCAAGAATCTAGAATTGACACAAGACCGTTAGTTTGCGTGAAGTGACAGGCAAACAAGCGTCCAAAGCCAAATTGGGAGTATTAATAAGGATGTACGTTTTCTCAATACAACATAAGGGTTTTGCGCTTAAATTTTTCTCAGTAAAATATAATATTTTTACGCTTCTATCTGAATCGCTTTTTATCAGCTTTCTCCGATACAATATAACGTTTTTGCACTTCGATTTATTTAATAATTTATTTACATTTCGTAATGCAATAGCAAGTTTTTACCCTTCAGCTTATGTTAATATTTATTTATGTTTTCCCAATACAATATGACGGTTTTGCACTTAAATTTTTCTCAGTAAAATATAACGTTTGTACACTTCTATTTGAATCGCTATTTATCAGCTTTCTGCGGTACAATATAACGTTTTTACACTTCGATTTTTTAAGTAATTTATTAACGTTTTATAAGGCAATAAAATATTTTTACCCTTCAATGAGTATTAATATGGATTTACGTTTTCCTAATACAACATAAGGGTTTTGCACTTAAATTTTTCTCAGTAAAATATAACGTTATTACACTTTTATTTGAATAGTTATTTATCAGCTTTCTGCGATACAGTGTAACGTTTTTGCACTTCGATTTATTTAGTAATTCATTAACGTTTCATAATGCAATAGAACGTTTTTACCCTACAGTTTATATTAATATTTAGTTACGTTTTCCCAATACAATGACGGTTTTGCACTTGAATTTTTCTCAAAAAAATATAACTGTTTTGCACTTCGATTTATTTGGTAATTTATGAAGTTTTACACTGCAATATAACGTTTTTACCCTTCAATTTCTATTAATGTTTATTTATGTTTTCGCATGCGATATGATAGTTTTGCACTTGAATTTTTCTCGTTATTTGTTGACATTTTGCAATAAAATATAACGTTTTTGTACTTTTGTATGAATCTTTATTTTTTAACATTTCTGTGATACAATATAACGTTACTGTATTTCTATTTATTTTACTATTTATGAACATTTTTGTAATATAATTATATGTTCTTGCACTTCAAGTTATATCGTTATTTATTAACTTTATATGACTAATTTATCTTTTTTTGCAATTTATATTGTGAAGGTAAAGTAAAAGGAGTCAAGCACACAGACACATCTTTCTGAATTGTTTATTTTATGTTGAATTATTTATCAGTATTTATAAGTATAATAAGTCTATAATGCTTAAATAAATAAATAACAAGTATATAATATATATGTAAGTATATGAGTAATTGTAATAAATTTAGTTAGTTATAGTAATAATAATAAGTAATTAGAATAATAATAAGTAATTAATAATAATAATAATAGTAATTATATAAGTAAGTAAAAGCATATATACAAGCGTATAAATAATATATAAGTGATTATAAGCATATATATATATATATATATATATATATATATATATATATATATATATATATATATATATATATATATATATATATATATATATATATATATATATATATATATATATATATATATATATATATATATTATAAGTATTTAATTATTTATAAGTAAATTTAAGTATTTTGTGAATTAATTATTTATTTTATGATTTATTTTATTTTATGTTATTTTTTAACTTTATTTTCAGAGAAAAATTTGTAGTCATCTCGGCAGCTTTGCAACGGTTTGTGATGGGGTCTGGTTTTTTATTCCTAATGGCTATAGCTGAAAGGACATTCAAGCAACGATTTTTATATGCCAAACTCTTCTCTCATCTGACATCTTCACGACGCGCTAGACGTTCTGACGTTCCGCATTTTCGATTAAATAAAGTTAGAAATATCAAAACTTGGCTCTCCGTTCGCTCTTTCATAAAGGCAAGTGCTTTTGTTTTTTTAATTATTTTTTTCTCAAAAAGGCTACGATAAGCCGAAATTTTAATATTACGACCTGTAAAAGTGCTAATATTTTGTATCATTTTTTATTTATTAAAGCCAGCAATATCAAATATGAAGACAAGGAAGCAGAAAGTTTACTTATTAAAACGTTATGGCTAATGAACTGGGTTCTATAGTGGCTCAAGATTTCATACAAAGAAACCAGTTAGGTATCACGTTCTTTTTCTGGCTCGAAGTTTGACATATCAATTGAATATGAAATTAACGCACTTCAATGCAATGGGATTAAAAACTTATAAAAACATTATGGTTAAAAAACTGTCGGTGTCTTTAGTGGCTTAAAATTCCGGCTCAAAATTTGACATATCAATTGAATATGACATTAACGCACTTCAATGCAATGGGATCAAAAACTTATAAAAACATTATGGTGAACAAACTGTCGGTGTCTTTAGTGGCTTAAAATTTCATACAAAGAAACCAGTTAGGTTAGATGTTCTTTTTCTGGCTCAAAATTTGACATATCAATTGGACATGAATATAACGCACTTCAATGCAATGGGATTGGCTTAGGGAAGTACGTTATAAAACTAAACTAGTGGATTTATATGCTTATCCCTTGATTTTGACATTCATAACTGATCTCTCTTATGGTTTTCTCTTGTGGCTTCACTCTGTTTGTCCCTTGATTTGGACATTCTTAAATTATTTCTCTTTTCTCACTTATGCTTCTCTCTTATATTTTTTCTGTCTCTTTCCCTTGTGTTTGTTCTTAGATGTGGATATTTGTAAATTATCTCTCTTTTCTTTCTTATGCTTCTCTGCTGTGTCCTTTCTCTCTTTTTCTCTTATGTTTGTCCCTTGATTTGGATATCACACTGTTAAGGTATTTCTATCTCTTTTTTATTGTATTAACGATAGCAATATTAATTTGAAATATATTATTTATGTGAAAAAATAACAAGTTATTTTCTCACAAAAGTGAGTGTGGAGTATAAAACAAAAAAAAAGAATCAAACATAAATACAACATTAACTCCCAAACAAAAAAAAAACTAAACGCAAAGTAGCGGAGTACAATTAATTAACGCTAAGTAGGGGAGTACAATTGCACTTTAATCAAAAGTACAATATTGTTATAATAAAGATTGTTATCAGCAGTATCATATCATCCAACTGTTTAAAAAAAAAGAAGAAAATTATAATTATTGATCATACAGAAGGTACACCCCGAGTGTCGTACAGTAAAGAAGAGAAGAGCCTCAAATAGGAAGCCTATTTAAAGCCTCTTTAGAGGCCTAGAGAAAGCCTCAAATTAAAGAAGCCTCAAACAGGAAACATCTTCTTAACGACATGACGATTCAAAAGATGCGCAACGATTTTTCAAATTCCCATCCAAGTTTTGATTGTTCTTATGATTTTTGTAGAAAATTTGTAAATGATATGGATATATCATTTTCAAGCTAGGCCATGAAGAGTTTAAAACGTTTTTAAGGCGAAGAATTATTTCAAATTTAAGGAGCATTATCAAAATCCACAACGAAGATTATCTAAGAGAAGCCACACTAAATTACATTTGTTGGAAATATCACATGGAAAAGCCCAAATAATCAGGAGATTTGCATAAAAAAGAACTTCCACAAATGAACTCTTCTGCCAAATTGTATTGTTAGGCTGATATTTTTGGGCTGATCATATTACCGCTCATGGATTCCTTTAAAGAAGAAATCCAATTGTTCCTAGGCCTAAGTGGTAGATACAGCGAAAAAAAATTATGTCGAACTAACTAATTTTTGTTAATTTAAGTGTTTTATAGTTATAATGTCCTCTCTTTTTTAATTTTAATCGTCTTTTTTTGTAGGGCGAGGGTTTAAAAAGAAAATAAGATTAATTAACAATTGAACGAACTTGCATCGAAAACAAGTTTTAATGAACCTTATCAAAATCATGAGATCTGACATAAAGAAAGCCAAGGGGTCGCTGAAAGCTGCCTGATAGTTGATAGCTGCCCTGCCAGTGTCTCTGCTATTATGACTACGATTAAGGACTATTTTTTCAAATTTTATTCGAACTGTTTCTGTAATGTCCTTCAGCGCGTGACATTGACTATCTTTTTAATGCTGACACAATAGATATAATAATTTTGACTATTCAACCATATCGATTCCTCTTTTGAATATATTAGAAAACTGGTCCTCGCAATAAAATAAGTACTAAAATTTATTATGTTGAAACGATTTTTTGAAGTGTTTATGCTGGTGCAAAAATGCCACAGTGGCATCAAAAATGTCATGGTCTAAGTCTGCAGTTTACTTTTTTTCATTGGCAATACAACCTATTTTTCTGATAATGCTGTTCTCGTAAAAAACAAGATTAAAGTATATGCAAATGAGGAAATCCTGGATTAATACCTAATATGGTACTAATATGTACTAAAGTATATATGTACTATATTATATATTATATACTATATACTATATTATATATTATATACTATATACTATATTATAGTATATAGCATAATATGTACTATGGTACCTAATACTAGGTGCTAATATGCCAGTTGCTGCATTTTATTTATAAGCTTGGGAACATTTTTTTTGTCTGTTTTTGGGTTTGTTGGGTTTAGGGTAAATTTTGTAGGCTATGATGTGCGTTTTTCTGAAAATTTGTTATTGAATTACTTTAAAGAGAGTGTAAATGTATTAGTAGGAAGTAAGCAACGTCATGAAGAATCAAGTAAGACTGTCTTTTTTCGTTTGTTTTGTTGGTTTTTTTTGTGAAATTAATTTTAAAAACTTTTTCCACAAGACAAGTTTTCCAAAGAAAAGTAAAGAGCCCCATTAAGCCAAGAATGAGCAAAAATTAAGTCAAATAATTTTCCAAGTGTAAAGCTACCACACATCACTATCAGTAAATAAATGAAACTCAAGACGAACAGAAATTAGAATAAATAGCCGAGTCAAACCCAAACCAGCAAAAATTAACTAGAGTAAGGCTGATAACCCCCATGCCTTCTCAAGACCAGAACACAATTTGCGCTTTCATGAAAGAAAAACAACAACATACAAATGACTGTGGATTGTCAGTTTAATTTACGTATACTGTCATTTGTTCCTTAACGTTTTGATAATTTTTTATTTATGCAAGTAAGAAAGGTGAAAACATTTCAAACATATTTTTTTTTCATTAAAGCGAAATTTGTGTTCTGGTCTTAAAAATTTTTTTTATTTTCCTCTGTATATTTTCCTGCAACTTTATCTTGGTTTACCGTATTCTCAATATTTTCTGCCTAACTCTCTTTAACTTTTTCCTTATCACTAATTGTGGCCCCATTACTATCTTTTACTAGGAAGTCCAGATTGACTACTCCCTCCCTATACAAGATATTAAAACGGGTTTAGCGAAGGTCCTTTTCTGGTGTGACATAACAGGTATACAAAGTAAAGCGACTAATGCAATGTGCGAGAATTTTACTACTACTACTAACAACTCACTGCAGCACAAGCCGCCTGAAGCCAATACAGCTAGGCAAGCTCTTCCTCCATCCCCATTTATTTAAAGCCTTCCTCTTAATACCTTCCCAAGCAGTTCTAATTTCCCTTAAATCCTTCCTAAAGACCTACCCAATTAGAGGACGACCTACTTTTATTTGGGCTATAGATGGCTGGCCAAAAAATACGATCTTTAGCATTCTATCATCTTTCATGCGCAGAATATGTCTTAGTCATCTCAACTTTTCTCTCGTTATAGCCCTACAAAGGGGGACAGAACACTATTTTTAGCAGAGCTTACTGTTTGAAATACGGCCAGTCAGACGGATATCCAAAATAATCCGTAGGCAGTACTTTTTCAAATTATCTAACAGATCCTCTTCCGTCTTTCATATCACCAACGTTTCAGAATCATACTTGACCACTGTCATAAATGTAGCCTTGAATATTTTAATCTTGGTTTACAGACTTATCTTCCTGTTCTTCCAAACTTTTGTCAACGGTGAAAAACACCCTGGGCCATGACTATTCTACTTTTAACATGTTCATTGCATCCACCATCTTTACGAATAATACTACCTAGACAAGTTAACCTATCGAATGATCCGATTTCTCGTTACTCAACATCACCTCTTTACCTCCACTTACTCCCAGTTTAGAAAAATTAGTCTAGTCTTCTCAAGATCAATTTTTAAGCCTGTTTTTGCGGCCTGAGCTCTCAAAACCTCCAAAACAAATTCATTTTGCTAACATTTTTATCAGCATAGATCATCAGCTCAGATCATCAGCATAATCTAAGTCCAGAAAATTTTTACTTTCCCGTTTGATTCCATGCTCTCCGTATTGACTGAACCAAACGCTTGTTCATAATCTATAAAGCTGATGATCTGAGTGGCCTTGATGAAAATATAAGCAAAATGAATGATTTTTTTTACGTTTAAAAGAGTCTTAAAAAATACACTAGAACTTCTGATTACCAATCCAATGAGCCCCCTCCGAAATTTGTACAATCACTCTTTTTATATGTACCTTATATGCCCCCAGAGCATAACTTACAACCCTTGCCCTGAGGGCTCTGAGATGGGGTGTCATCCTCCAAGACATAATTTCTGGACCTTTCAATTGTGTTGAACAAAATGGCTATCTCGAAATTTGGATTGGATGTGTTTGGAGAAATGGTGGGCGTGGGAGGGGGTTAGTTGCCCTCGAATCACTTTTGACTATTAAAGAGGGCACTAGTCCTTTCAATTCCCAATCGAATGAGCCGTTTTCGAGGTTTTTAAGACAACAAATGGCCATCTCAAAATTTCTGTCAGATGCATTTCGGGAAAACCGGAGGTGGGGGAGGGTATCTACCCTCCTATCACTCTGAATCTTAAAAAGGGCGCTAGAACTTCTTAATACTAATTCAATGAGCCCCCTCCCAAGTTTATAAGATCACCTTTCTATATGTACCTAAAATGCATCTAGGGAATAGCTTAAAACCCTTACCCTGACGGTTGGGGGGGGGGGGTTGTCATCCTCAAAGATATAATTTCTGGACCTTTCAAATCCGTTGAACAAAATGGCTATTTCAAGATTTTGATTAGATGGGTTTGGGGAAATGGTGGGCGTGGGAGGGTTTTTTTGCCCTCTAATCATTTTTGACTATTAAAAAGGGCGTTGGCCCTTTCAACTTCCAATCGAATGAGCTGCTTTCGAAGTTTCTACAACACCAAATGCCCCTCTCAAAATTTCTATTGCATGCATTTTGGAAAAATACGTGGTGTGGCTGGGGGGGGGGGCTATCCACCACTGATCACTCTGAATCTTAGAAAAGACACTAGAAATTCTGATTACTAGCCCAATGAGCCTCCTCCGATGTTTATACGATCATCCTTTCTTTATATTCTCAAAGGCATAATATACGGACCCTTCAATTACGTTGAACAAAATGGCTATCTCAAAATTTTGATTGGATGTGTTTGAGGAACTGGTTGGCGTGGGAGGGGGGTTAGTTGCCCTCCAATCACTTTCGACTATTAAAAAAGGACACTAGCCCTATCAATTTCCAATCAAATGAGCATTTTTCGAAGTTTCTAATACAAAAAATGGTCATCTCAAAATTTCTATTGGATTTATTTCGCGAAAATACTAGGTGTAGGGGGGGTATATACCCTTTGATCACTCTGAATCTTAAAAAGGGCACTAGAACTTCTGATTACTATTCTAATGAGCCCCCTCTGAAGTTTATACGATCACCCTTTCTATACATACCTTATATGCCCCAAGGGCATAGCTTACAACCCTTGCCCTGAGGGCTTTGGGGAGGTCTCCGTCCTCAAATACATAATTTCCGGTCCTTTCAACTAAGTTGAACAAAATGGCTATCTCAAAATCTTGATTGGATGTGTTTGGGAAAGTGGTGGGCGACTGAGGGGGGTTACTTGTCCTTCGATCGCTTTCAACTATTAAAAAGGACACAAGCCCCTCTAATTTCCAATCGAATGAGCCCTTTTCAAAGTTTCCATGACAACTCCTTCGATACTAAGTGCCCTGGTCGAAACAAATAATACATTGCCCCCACGTCGCTCTTTACTTAGGCAGCGCTGAGCGCTGCCTGTGAAAATGTCAAATGGATTAATTATGTTAAATAAATTTCGTCACATACTAGAATCATCTATTATGCAAATTATTGCCTGATGTTATTATCATTAAATATATCGCTAAAATAGCATTGTTTTGAAAATTGGGTGTGTTGGCCAGAAATAAATAATTTGATGCCAATATGATTTGACTTTATTTAAATTTGAGGATTTAAAATTTGAAAAAAAAAATATATTTTGGGCTATGGAAAGCCTTGAAGATTCCAGAGAGGGAGCTAGCTGTATGTCTAATTTTGGGATACGATTCTACTTACACGTTTAAAATAAGTAATTGATTGGTACTTGTTAATTAACCAGAACACGCTAGTCCTTGGTCGGAATGTAAGATCTGAGAAACCAGTTTCATAACCAGAAAGACAAGTGGCGGGTGATAGAATACATAGGACTTTTAGACTATAATTTGGAATATATATCTGCACATTAGGGGGGGGGGGTAAAGTATAGCGGGTCTGCATGCAAAATGTTTTAGCTACAATCATTTTGTATATTATGAAGTAAGAATTGTTTTCTAGCTTCATGGTGTCCAAATACTTTACCAGCCTCCCCCACCTAATATGTAAATATATAGCCTAAATCATATGTATAAGTTCATTGGGTACTTGTCTTTGTGGCTATGAAACCGGTTTTCTCAGATCTTACATTAAGAGCAAGAACTTGAGTTTGTTCCGAATAATTGACTAGTTCCAATTTATTTTCAATAATGAATTTTTCTCTTCTTTTTTATCATTTCTTCTTTAAATGTTTCTTTTCCAGAAACGTGGCCCTCAGCATTCCATTGACTGTATCGTATCCGCTTCGTTTATGATCACTTTATTTTTGGTATCTGTTCTATGTATGGAGCTTGTTAAGGTAATTTGCTTTTAATTCTTCTTTTTTTAATACTTTTTCTTATCAATCAATCAGGCTTAAAGTTCATCAAAATTAATTCTCATTAAATTTCTACGGCTCTTGTGCTTGAGAAGTCTTTCTTAAAGAATTGTAACAAATAGTCAGACTTTAACGTAAAGAACGAGGGATTGAGGAAGGACCAGCCCCCCTCATATACGGAGTAATTTCTGTTTCTTATAAGTTTTTATGTACCTCGTTACTCTTAGGTGCAATTTGTTTTTTATTTAATTTCTGACCCTCCTCCCAGGATATTCCTCTAAAAAATTTCCGTGTATTTTCCAATAACAAATACTATATATGAACAATGGGCAAACTGCATAGCTCAGAGCCCTTTCCTATGGGGGTTTTGGGGGTTATGTCATCACCAGAGCTAATGTTACTGGGTCTTTCAACTATGCTGAATCAAATGACTCAAAATTTTGGCCATATCTCTTTCCGTAAAAAGTATGGGAGGGAGCGGTTGCCTTCCATTGGTCACTTAAAAAAGACACTAGAACTTCTTGTTTCCATCCTAATGAGTCCTATTTCGATCTTCTAGAACCATTGGTTCGACATGATCACCCCTGGAAAAATAAGTAATAAAAAAATGACACGCATTTTTGTTCTTTCTTTTGGCAAAAAATAAAAAATTCGATATTTTTTAGATAGAAACTTGAAACCTCTACAGTAGAGTTCTCTAATATGCTGAATCTAATGGTGTGATTTTCATTGAGATTGCTCAATTTTTTGGGGAGGTGTTTCCCATCTTTTCCGAAAATCAAGAAAATGTTCTTAGACTCCTAGCTTTTGATTGGTAACATTAAGCCTTAAGAAGCTTATATCTTTGAAATCACCATGAATCCATTTCTTTTGATGTATTAATTGATATAAAAATTCTTTTATTTAGTGTTTTGGTTACCATTGGTTACTATTGGGCCGAATGGCTCCTTATTTAGAGATCTTTACCTTGAACTGTTAGATGTTTAAAAATTCATTTTTTTTTTCTACTGAAATTTGGAGTATGGTTAAACTCTCAGTGGCAACCCTGGTGCGAGGAAGATTTTCTTTTTGTTTTCTAGAAGATGGTGATCATTACGTTAGCGAAAGTAAAACAGTTCAAAATAGGGATGAAACCTTTTTATTGACAGTGAACAGATATAAAATTTAACTGGATATTTTGAACACATTTACAGTGTTCATCATCAGAAGTTAAATCAGCAGTTTTACTGCTGATGATGAACACTGTATATGTGTTCGAAATATCCAGTTAAATTTTATATCTGTTCACTGTCAATAAAAAGGTTTCATCCCTATTTTGAACTGTTTTACTTTCGTCATGGAAAGGCAGTGTGGTCTTCGAAGTTATCTATTACGTTAGCGATGATTCACAACAACATTAAGCGCTCGTTTTTTTGTGGTTTTTGTTGCCGTAGAATTAATTTATACTTTTTTTATGGAAAACTTAATAAAAAACTTAAAGTTTTAGAACGTTTGGATTTCTAGCTTATAACATTAAAGCTCCTTCGTTGAAAATGTAATTATTTTTTTCAGTTTGAAACATATATTTCAGCATCATGTTTTAGCACGTTTCAATGATGTCTAGTTTGAAGTTTGAATTTATCAAACTTCAGGGCTGGCTGTTCTAGCCATTTTTTGCAGGATTGTCATTCTAAATATTTTAATATGTTAAAACTTAGAATTTTTCACAAAAAAAAATTTGAAAGTGAAATTTAATAGCTTAAGCATTGTTTATTTTTTCTCTTTAACTCAGGGTCTGTCTCGTATCATTAATTGTTTTTGTCTTCAGCTTAAAAGGTCATACGACAGTAGATTTAGCCACTAAATGCTTATAATACAAATCGATCTAAGTTTGTAGTCCAATCTGCATCTTTAGTAAAACAACTTGTATGTTATTTAGTTGTCATGGATCGAAATTATTTTTTGTTCTAGAACGTAACCTCAGTCTATAAATTTTTGAAGTGCCATCTATATTTTCATTGGTTGATTAGGTCACGAAGAATATAGAGGGTAGTATACATTGCTTTGCTCATAGTATAAACTGATCTAAGTTTGTAGTCCGATCTGCACCTTCATTAAAACAACTTGTATGTTATTTAGTTGTCATTGATCGAAAATATTTTTTGTTCTAGAACGTAACCTTAGTCTATAAGTTTTTGAAGTGCCATCTATATTTTCATTGGTTGATTAGGTCACGAAGAATACAGAGGGCAATACATATTTTAGTATTTAAGGTGTGTTTTTGCCATTCGAGTAGATATTGCTTGAATTTTTCTTGAGTTGTAGTACCAGTAAAGTACAAATATAGAGGGAATATAGAATAGAGAGGGCATATAGAATATAGACTTGCCCCCTCCGGGACGCTAAATCAAGATGGTCAACAACAAAAAGATGAATGGAGTTAAGTTTTTATTATGTAATTAGATATGAAGAATAATTAAAATTTATTTAAATACTTTTTATAATGTATTTGGGTTTTTGTAGACGCGGTGAGCAAAAATAAAAAGGATAGATAGGGAATTAACCCATCCCTAAAATGCCCATATAAATAATAGCCTTAATTGTGAAACCTCAATATAAAAGACGAGACTTGTTAGTAACTAATCAAAATGGAAATGAAAGATAATATATGACATAATATACGTAGGTTGCCTCTGGGCATATGCCCTATTGCTTGAATTTTCTTTGAGTTATAGTACCAGTAAAGTACCAAAGTTACTGAAAATGAAAGCAGATTTTTAGACTTGGTGAAGTAGAAACTTGACACAACCGTTGAATTGAGGAATAAATTCATTATTCCCCATTTGAATCAATTCAAATCCCAATTTGAAAAAATTGGGGAATATCAAGAATCCAATTTTTGATGAAAAAGGAATTCAAAACCAATAATGCGATTTTGGTAGTAAAAGTTACCAGATTTAAAAATAAAAAAGAGTACAGGTGAAATATCAGCAAAATAAGCCGAATATACTTAATATAAGCTAATAAAAATTGCCAGATTTAAAAATAAAAAAGTACAGGTGAAATATCTGCAAAATAAGCTGAAAATACATAAAAATAAGCTAGTAAAAATTTCCAGATTTAAAAATGAAAAAAGTACAGGTGAAATATCAGCAAAATGAGCTGAAAATAGACAAAAAAAATTTGAAATAATATAGTTGTCTTTGGAAATCAACTGATAGTCAATGAATTTTTACGGACGAACAGAGTTGTCAGATTGAACTCTTTAGTTTTAGTTGTTTATTTTCATGGTTCGACCTCGTAAGACTACCGAAAATATTGTGCCGCCTAAAAAGTGAACTAGAGAAAGGAAGAAAAATCCTAGAAAATCTCGGTTTTTAGGTATGAAAAACCATTTTATCTAAGGGGGAAAATGTTTTTATTTTGATATCATTGGGGCTTAAACTTATTTCGGCAGAGCTATGGAAAATTGTTGTTAATCATTGTTAGATTGATATTGTATCCAATGTTATAGCATTATTTCAAAAAGCACAAAACTTGTAAACTTCTTGGAATAAATTTGATAAGAATTTTTAAAAATCGACTTAAAAAACTAAATAATAATTTCTAGAATTGATGGTCAAGAAATAATAGCTTCTATATTTAGTTGTGATTCTATTTAGAGACTTTTAATGCTGTCGTGGATATATCCCGTACAAAAGTTACACAACTATAAGCACAACTGCCCAACTATACAAACTATGGACAACGATTCTTGTTATGTGTGTTTCGTAAAAGTTGTCCCATTATTTTCGGTCCCAGTTTAATCAAATGTAAAGATATAAAAGAAAACGACTGTTATATTTTGGTTTTATAATTAATTATTTATTGAAAAAAAAAAGAACAGAGCAACCAAAGAAAAAAAAAATACACAATGCGAAATCAAACTGTTCCTGGTGACGAACTGTAGTAAGGAGCGACCCGGCTCAATGGTAACCAAAACTCTAAAAAATTGAATTTTGATACCAATAGCTACATCAAAAGAATCATCAGCTACTACATCAGCATTTTAATGCTGATTTTAAATATATAAGTTTCATTAAGTTTAGTCTTAACCATCAAAAGTTACGACCCTGAGATAATTTGCCTTATTTTAGAAAATAGGGGGATACACCCCCCTAAAATTCATATAATCTTAACGAAAATCACACCATCAGATTCAGCGTATCAGAGAACCCTATTGTAGAAGTTTCAAGCTCCTATCTACAAAAATGTGGAATTTTGTATTTTTTGCCTGAAGGCAGATCAAGGATGCGTGTTTATCTGTTTTTTTTTTGTTTTTTTTTTCCAGGGGTGATCGTATCAACCCAGTGGTCCTAGAATGTTGCGAGAGGGCTCATTCTAACGGAAATAAAAAGTTCTAGTGCCATTTTTCAGTGACCAAAAAAATTGCAGGACCCCTAGGCCCCCTCCCACGCTAATTATTTTCCCAAAGTCATCGGATCAAAATTCTGAAATAGCTACTTTATTTAGCGTAGTCAAAAAACCTTATAACTATGTCTTTGGGGACGACTTACTCCCCCACAGTCCCCGTGGGAGGGGCTACAAGTTACAAACTTTGATCAGTGCTTACATATAGTAATGGTTATTGGGAAGTATAAAGACGTTTTCAGGGGGATTTTTGGTAGGGGGAGGGGTTTAGAAGAGGGAGATATGTTGGGGGAACTTTCCATCGAGGAATTTGTCATGGATAAAGAAAATTTCCATGAAGGGAGCGCAGGATTTTCTAGCAGTATTTAAAAAAAAGAAACAATGAAAAAATAAATATGAAAAAGTTTTTTCAACTGGAAGTAAGGAACAGCATTAAAACTTAAAGCGAACAGAAATTATTACGCATATATGAGGGGCTCACCTCCTCTTAATACCTCGCTCTTTACGCTAAAGTATTTTTAGTACTTTCAACTATTTATTCTACGGCTTCTGTGATTCAGGGGTCATTCTTAATGAATTGGGACAAAATTTAAGCTTTAGTGTAAAGAGCGAGGTACTGATCCCAGTCCATTCAAGACCTCCCTCTTTACACACTCCCAAGAAATTTCCATTTCCCTATTGCCCTATTGTTAAATCTAGTTAAATGCAAAGTAAACTTTATTAAAATTAAGTAATGAATTTTAGTATAAAGGAATCAGTTTAATTAAAATGGGCTATTTCCATGAAAAACAAGCGAGTACTTTTACTTTCTTTTTACTTTTAATTTTATATTTATCCTTTGAAAAACCAGAAGTTTCCCAATTTAAAGTCAGCCAATCCCAAATAGTCTCGTCCTAACTATCAGCCAATCGCAAATAGTCTAGTCTAAACTATCAGCCAATCTTAAATAGCCTGTCTTAACTATCAGCCAATCCCAAATAGGCTAGTCCAAATTATCAGCCAATTCTAAATAGTCTTGTCCTAACTATCAGTCAATCCCAAATAGTCATAACTATCATCCAATCCCAAATAACCTAGTCCTAACTATCACCCAATCTTAAATAGTCTAGTCCTAACTATCAGCCAATCCCAAATAGCCTAGTCCTAATTGTCACTCAATCCCAAATAGTCTAGTTGTAACTATCAGCCAATCCATGAGGAGTTAACAAAAATTCAACGAAACGTTTTCTTTGTCTTTCTATTTATTTATCAAAACAGTACCATAGAGTATACCACCTCATTGAACTGGTTGTTTATTTCTTCACTTGTTATTATTTTTTTATTTTTTTGTTTTATTAATTGTTGATTTATTTTATATAATTATATTTATGTAAGTATATATGTGTTACCGTGAATATCAGCAAATTGGTTAATGTCGACTGTCACCGGTGAATTTCCTAAATACATTCTTTTTTTTTCCTCCTTGGATTTACGTCAGTTTTGCCAGTCAATTTTTTTTTTCAATTTAAAGTAAGGTTTCATGATGGCACATTAGGTTGGATTAGATTAAGTTTTATTAGACAAGGTTAGGTTGGTTTAGGTTAGCTTAAATTAAGTTTTTAAACCATTTTTGGTATTTAAAACCAAATTTAACCTAATCTAATCAAACTTAATCTAAACAAACATAATCTAACCTAACTTTTACCATCATAGGCTGCATAAATTTGAATAAGCTGACTCGCAATGAACTGTCTCGAAATATATATATATATATATATATAACTATTATAATCATATCATATAAAAACAATAATAGTTAAATACATTATTAATTATACTTATTTGTTATTTATATATTATTTATTTGCCTTCAGGAATCTAAATCCCTTCATCAGTCCCTGTATAATGTGTTATGCTGGTATCTTGTCCTGGGGATTTTTCTCTTGCGTTTTATGACTTATGCGAGAGTGCTTATTAGGTTAGGTCCCCTGTTCGCCGACTTCAGTCCCCACGTTGTACTCTATGCCTATCTATCTAGTTGATTTTAATTTTTAAAATCAATGGGCTTAATTGTTATTAGTTTTATCTATATTTTAAGTTCTATCTATAATTATACTTATTAATTATCTAATTATTATTTTGTTTGTTTATTGTTCTTTTTTTTTCAGGAATCTCAATCCATTCATCAGTCCCTTTATAATATAGAAATATTATGCTGGTGTCTTGTCCTAGGGGTCTTTCTACTACGTTTTATGACTTTGGGCTCCAAGATTAATAGGAAGTATAGAAGTCTGTCTGTTTTGATCACAGAACAAATTAATCTCTATCTCCAAATGGAACAAAAGCCCTCTAAGAAAGAAGAACTCCTCTTATCAAATAATGTTCTCAAACTAGCAGCTGATTTGTTAAAGGTGATTAATCATGTTTTTTTTTATCAGTCACTTTTTTTCAATAATTTAACCCTCAACTCTACCTTATCAAATGAAGTATTTAGTATCTCAAATGAAAGATTATTTGATTTTTATAATTTGATTATTGTAGTTTTTTATATTTGAGAAACTTACCCAACTAATCTCAAGGGAATTAAAATCGTCTTCATCGCTTGTTTAACACTCGAGAACAGGTTTGCCATCTGTAGCACGAAAGTGCTATTTAGCGCTATTTCATTATATTCAAAGTAGAATTCATTATATTCAACGTTATATTTCATTAGTTATATTTCATTATATTCAACATTCAAAGTAGCACTTGCTACTTTGAAAGTTGCCCATTTTTTCTAATGTGAAAAAATTAAAATATAAACATATAAAATGCAATTACAGGACGTGACATATCAAAATATATGTCGGAACATGTTTTATGCCTGACAATAATCTAAATACGGGATATTCGTGTTAGTTCTCAAACATATCAAAATATATCAAACATATCAAAATATATGTCAGAACATATTTTATGCCTGACAATAATCTAAATACGGGATATTCATGTTAGCTCTCAAACATATCTTCTTCTTCTTCTTCTTCTTGTTTCAGGACACAAGCTCTTCAGCTCTCCCTGGCGCTATGATCTGGCAGACGGTTGAGTGCCAAGCCGCTCGGTCGTGTGTATGTGGTGCACATATTTCAAGCCACTGCTTGTCCCATCTTCGGCCGTGTCGTCGGAAACCACCAATCGGCTCTAGGTCCGCCTTGAGTGTGTTAAGCCAGGTCTTGACTTGTCCACCTCGCTTCTTCTTCCAGTGTGCGAGGGGTTTGCAGTATAGCGCCTTTTTAGTGAGGGTGTCATCTGACCTCCGACAAACATGGCCAAACCAAGTTAGGCGGCGTTTTTTTATTAGGGCTTCAATGTCATGCTTCTGGTGGCATCGTCTACGAATTTCGACGTTGCTAATTCTGTCTCGGAGGGAGACACCGAGGATTTGTCTCAGGCAGGAGTGGTCGAATACTTTGAGAGCATGAACATCCGCTGCTTTCAGGGGCCATGTCTCGCATCCGTAAAGGAGTACGGAGCGGACGGTTGCTTCAAAGATCTGGATTTTTGTTTTTAGTAGGACGTCTCTTTGTCTCCACAGGTTCTTCCTAAGTTGAGCAAAGACTATCGATGCTGATGATATTCTGCTCTGGACTTCCGTACTGCAGCCGCCGGAAATGTCGATGAGGGATCCCAGGTACTTGAACTGGTCAACGACCTCTAAACGGGAGTTGTCGATAGAGATGCCCCTTGTGAGTACATCCTCAGAATTTGTCAGAATTTTGGTTTTATCCTTACTGATCTTCAGCCCAACCAAATCTGCAGTAGCAGCAACATTACACAGCATGGCTTGCACATGATCTATATCGTTTTCTAGCAAGGCAATGTCATCCGCGTAGTCAAGGTCTTTGATGGAGAAGTCAGGGCTTACTTCAACGCCTCTGGCAGATTGCATGGCGCGCTTCATGATCCAATCGATAACAAAGTTGAAGAGGATGGGGGACAGGATGCAGCCCTGTCTCACCCCGAAATCGATGTCGAAGAGGGAGGACAGCTCTCCATCAGCTTGTATACAGGCACGAACGTGTTGGTAGTATGCCTGAATAAGGCGTATCAGCTTATCAGGGACGCCGTCCTCTTGCATCGCAGCCCATATGCCATCTCTAACGATCGAGTCAAAGGCCGTTATAAAATCTATGAAGACGGCTATAGTAATCTGATTGTGTTTCATGCGGTGTTCGAGAATTTGCCGGAGTGTAAAGAGCTGATCAATGCAGCCCATTCCTGGCCGAAAGCCCGCCTGGTTTGGGCGTGTGGTCGTGTTTCTGATTGAGCTGAAGCGGTTGAGTAAAATCATGGCAAATATTTTGGCAGCGATGCTTATGAGCGATATCCCCCGGTAATTCTTGCATTCAGCTTTATCCCCTGTTTTATACAGGGGGATGATAATTGAAACTTTCCAATCGTCTGGGAGAACCTCCTGTACCCAAATTTTCTTGAGCAGTTTTTCTAGGTTCTGTGCAAGAAGCCTGGGGCTTGCCTTTTAGATTTCTGCTGGTATGGCGTCAATTCCCGGCGCTTTATGATTCTTCAGCTTCTTTATTGCTGCCAGGATTTCCTCTTCGTCAGGGGGCTCTATTTTGACTCCTGCGTATTGGTTAATGAGCGTTGATGAAGGAGGTGGGGGAGGTTGGGTCACTTGAAGATTTGGAGCAGGTGATGAAGGGTCGACTTGGGGATTTAGGAGTTTCTGGAAATGGCGCTTCCAACGGTCAACGACTTCGTCACGACTCGTTAGGATGTTACCGTGTTCGTCTCTTACAGAGGCCGAGTTCTTCGACCTCTTCCCAGTGGACTCTTTAAGCAGCTGATACAGTTTCCTAGTATCAGACAGGCTAGCTGCTTTTTGCATCTCCACCGCCATATTCTCCCAGTACTTCCTTCTGTCTTTTCTGCCCGACTGGTGACATAGCTTGCGTAGCTGTTTGAATTCAGCTGAGTGGCGTGATGGTAACAGACTTTTCTTCGTTGCAAGTCGGATGGTCTCTTCGGACATCCACCGTCTTCGCTTTCGCTTCACTCTTCCAAGAGTTTCGAGAGCTACCTCCTGTAGTGTATTTCGGAACTTCTGCCAATCTTCGTTAACCGACGACCCGCTCGAGTTCCCGTCCTCAGGAGACTCATTTGAGTGTTCATGCTCGAGGGCGGTGAAACGATTTGAAAGTTGAACACGGAATTGTTCTACTACTGTCGGGTCCTTAAGACGGGCAACGTCAAATCTTTTTGGGGGTTCCTTCCGTTTACGAGCCACTAGCCTGATCTTCACAGACATTTTGACCAGGGTATGATCCGACCCGCCCTTGGAACCTGTGTCAGGTCCTCTGTAGGCTCTGCAGTTCTGGATCGAGCTTCTCCAACGTGACGACACGAGTAGGTAGTCCAGCTGGGAAGATGTCCTTCCATCTCTGGATCTCCAGGTTATGACGTGTGAGGGCTTGTGTCTGAAAAGGGTGTTTGCTATTACGAGGTTGTTCGCTTGGGCGAATTGGACCAATCTGGTTCCTCGTTCGCATCTTTCGCCGTACCCGTGAATTCCAAGGCTCCTGTCGCCGTTTGCCTGTCTGCTGCCGACGTGTGCGTTGAGGTCGCCACCGATAATGAGGAGGTCACGTTTGGGGGTCTTTTTTACAGCTTCGTTGAGTTCGGCGTAAAACGTATCTATTGCTTGTTCAGAGCTGACCCTTGTGGGTGCGTAAACCGCAAACACTGTAACATTAAACAGTTTGCTTCGGAATCTAGCTTTTGCAAGGCGAGATGATACGGGCTCCCATTCTATTAGAGCTTTTTGTGCTTGGATGTTAAGGAGAAATCCAACCCCTGCACTGCCACTACCATCTTTGGGTCCTGAGTTATAAAAGAAGAAAGATTTCTCTGAATCTGGTGTTGCTATCTCATGGTTTTCTAGTGTGTCATTTATTCTTGTCTCTGATACACAGAGGATGTCGAGGCCTAGGCGATGTATTTCACCAGCTATGAAAGTCTGGGTCGTCAAACATTTCATCGAACAGACGTTCCAGCACCCTATTGCAAGGGATTGTCTTCGTTTCAACAGGTGTCCAGCTCGCCAATTTTTCGAAGGAGACGCCGGTAAATCATCCAACGCATCGCTTGTCGGGAATGCCGTAGCTTGTTTTAACACTCTTTGATCTGCTTTTTTCATAACGTTTCGTGGGAATATTATTGACCGACAGGTCCCCAGTCCGTCGGCGCCTCCACACTTTAGCCATTCTTTCGCTAGGCATGTAGCTACGGAATGTTGCCACCGCTTCACCACTTTGAGGTAGTGTGGTCGACTTCCCAAGGATACACTAGAGACGGAGATACAGCTTCGGCGACCCAAACCGCACCATAGCCGTGCTAAGAGAGGGCCTCGGCTGTCATCTTGATTCCCATCTAGGTAACCCCAGGCAGAAGCGGTAAACATATCAAAATATATCGAACATATCAGACATATAAGACATGTCAAAATATATGTCAGAACTTATTTTATTCCTAGCAAAAAATCTAAATACGGGATATTCGTGTTAGCGTACATTTTCCCATTCAACTCTCTGATCAGGTCATACATTTTCATTGTTATCCGTCACCAAATGAAATTACATCACTTTTATACAATACTGAAAAGGGCTTATGCCAGATTTGCCTCTCACTCACTCAGATGATCAGTCTTGGCTTTTTCTACAATTAGCCCTGACTTGATGCCTGCACCGTTGATTGTGAATTAAAACCAAATAGTTGCGGGCATCAAGCCATGGCTAATTGTAGAAAAATGGCTAATTATATATGTATATATAAATATATATATATATATATATATATATATATGTATATATATATATATATATATATATATATAACTTGCGAATATACAACATTCTTCGCTGTCCCATTGTCTGTGCATATAAATAGATTGTCAGGTTTACTGACTGTTGAACATGCAACATATAATTGTCCATGGGAAAAACAATCCGTATTCAGATCTATACCTCACGATTCTAATGATTGTCCTTGAGGTTTGTTGATGGTGACTTTTTTTAGTTTTTTTTAGTTTTTAGTTTTTTCTTTTTAGTCTTTTTTTGTAGTTTTTACCTAGCCAAGGTTCGAGCCTGGAACCTCTCGGACCTAGAACCTGGAACATAACGCGTTACCAACTCAGCTACATCGGCTTGCATACTTTCGTTTTTGAATTGGTGTATGATAGAAATAATTCAGACGTCATATGCGGACAGACAGACAGACAGACGTAACACACATACAACTTATTATATATATATATATATATATATATATATATATATATATATATATATATATATATATATGTATATATATGTATATATATATATATATATATATATATATATATATATATATATATATATATATATATGTAAATATATGTATATATATATATATATATATATATATATATATATATATATATATATATATATATATATATATATATATATATATATATATGTATATATATATAATGAAAAGAGAAATCACCAATGCTACAGCAAAAACAAGCTTATCCTGTTAATATATCCCTCCTTTTAGCAACAATAGGTAAACTAAATATTATAAATTTTACCAAATCACAAATATTAACACATTGCAAAAAACCTGAATGAACTGAACAATTATAGAATTCATCTTTACCATGTGGCTAATTTTTTAAAAAATCCGCTCAATTAGAAACACAATTCAAAATAAATGGCGCTGTGACAACATTTCTCGAACCTCCGAAATTAGTTAAAAATTTCTTTAAGTATTTCTAGATAATTCTTTTGATATTTATTTAAAAGTTCGTTATAATGAAAACTAAATTTTTTAAATTACCAAGTTAATTTATTTGCAGAAAAACCTCTTGATATCAATTTTTGGCTTAAGATTTTACATCTATTTTTAAAATCAATATAATTACTACAAATCCTTGCATAACGAAGTAACTGTGAGAAAAACGCTGAATATGTGATATTTGAGTGTATATTACTTTCAGGGAATGGGAAACTAATCACTTCAAAATCAAAATCATCCGTTTTATTATACATTTTAAAACTTAATTTATTATTATCACAAATATTAATATTTAAATCTAAGAAATGATCTTCATGACCAGCGCCATGACTAGGCTCAAGATAAGCTCTGATGGATATATATTTTTAGAAATATCAATGAAATCCTTACAACTTAAGACCAAAATATCATCTAAATATCTTTTATTATTTGACAAAGCATGTTTTAAATTAATTGGATTATTCTTATCCATCATATATTTATATTCTAGTTGACTTAAAAACAAGTCAGCTATAAAAGGGCTGGCATTCCCCCCCATGGGAATTCCCATAATTTGCTTGTACAAATCACCCCCAAATCTTATATAAGTATTGTATAAAACAAATTCCAATAACTCAAAAATCATATCCAAGCTGTAACATCTCAAGTTAACTGTAGTATTAAAGCAGTTTGTCCATATAGCTTTTTTATTATAACTGTCTATTTTTAAGAACCTTTTACTAGATAAGAGGAAAGATTTCTTGATAACAGTTTTTAAATTATCAAACACTACATTAAGTGATAAATTAGTATACATTGTCGCAAAATCGAAAGACTCAATTCTTTTAGCTGAAACCATTGTTAAAGAATCTATCGCCTGCAGTGAATTATTAACACTCCAATATGGATTAAAATTCGAAAATTTTTTAATACCAGAACAATAGGTTTTAAGTTTATTTACAATTTCCTTTAAAATTAAAGAGAGGTCAGTAGCAGCAATGCGGGTTGGACATTTAGCTGCTCCAGCAATAAACCGTGGTTTAGGGGGATTCTTATGAAATTTTACAGTCCAATATAGGAAAGGGAACTTTTTATCATTGTCATTTATTTTAATATTAAAATTTTTAAAAAGTATTTCTTCAGTCTTTTCAATTAAATTCTCATCCTCTATATTTGTCTTTTCGTAAACATTAGTTGTGCATAACTCCCTTTTTGAGATATCACAATACAGCTTCTGACAAATTATGGCAAAATTATTATTAGCTTTATCCACTGGCACAATTACAAATTCATTCTTTAGATTAGCAATTGCTTGTTTAATCTTTGCATTATAAAATAATGATTTAGTGTTACTATTTTTTAAGTTAGAATATATTTTATTTTTTACTCTACTAATAATTAAATTCTTCCAACTTTGAAAACTCTCTTTATTTTTATTCTCTTTCTTACACCACTTATCAATAAATAAGTCAAAATCATTTTCCAAGCCATCAAGAACACTCGATGGTTTCAAATGATGAGAAAGACGGAAATTAGCCCCTTTATTCATTATAATTTGAAGATCATCTTGCTTTATTATTGACAAGTCCCCTGTTATAACATGTTTGTAAGTAGGATTTACAAATGGGCCAAGTTGCTTACAATTACAAACCGGATTCCAATTTATATCACTATCTAGTTTTTTTAGTATTAAATTATAATTAAAAATAATTTGCCCAATAGTTTTTGATTGACTATCATTATAATTTAAATTACTAGGAAGGGCCTGTTTCACATGCCGCTGATTTAAAATTTCTGGTAAATTAATATCTTCAATCTGCTTACAAGTAAAATTAATAGGTAAATATAATCTGTTATCCTTATTACTAATCTTATCGAACTTTTTCTTTTTTGAAATAAATTTCGTTTTAGTTAGAATGCAAATTGTATCACATATTACTTTAAAATTATAATCAAGAGCTGTATTATTCTTAACAATCCAGAAAAGTTTGATTAAATTCCTCTTGGATAAATTATTTAGACACTTTATTACAGAAATCATACCCCTAGATTCAAGTAGCTGGCATAGATCTATAGAAAGCATATGTACATCTAATTCATTTTTTCTATTATTTTTCCTATGTCCTCTCGATCGTTTTTTACGTTTAGTAGGACAAGTAAAAGAAGGATGGTCCATAAAACCATCAATACATTTAACAACAACATGAGACATGTCACCATATTTTGCTACACGATCATTTAGCCCAAAAGGATAAGCTGTACCAAGAGTATGGATCCAGAAATCCTCCTGTTTACGTAGTCTATTATTCTTTTCTTCTTTATTTAAATTTTCTAATTCTAAATTTTCTAAAATTGTGACAGTTATATCTGATATGGAACATTTACCATTATTACAATGTTGAACTAGATAGTTATTAGTTTTTTCATTATTAACTGTTGTCTTATGTCCAGAAAATCTTTTATATATATTATTAGTTGTTTCCCCCACATATTGTAGGCAGGATTTATTACATTCTAATAGGTAAATTACATTGGTTGTTCTACAATTAACATTACCACTTTTTTTCGGGAAAAGTGGCATCCTGGGATTTTCTAGCCTTTAAAAAATGATCTAGATAGGTCAGAAATTTGAGAAGATTCGTTAATAGCCTTAATTTTAGAAGAAAAAAATTATGTTAGTAACGTCGTTTTTATATGCATCAGTATTGCAATGACGTCACTTATGTGGAAAAATTGAAGACTTTCATGTATGGAGAAGCTTATTAGTTGCTGTAACATTGCTTAAAGAGCAAAAACTGGCAATTTCGAAAAATATTAACATATATTTTAACAAGGGATTACAACAATTAAAAAGCGTTAAAAAAAAGAAAACCGAAAATCTGAAGCTTAGTACAAATTGTTGTTAGAAATCTGACTTGCTGTAATAATCAAATATCTTTGAATATACTTTAGTTTAAAAAGATATTAAATTGCGTAAAGAGTAAGAAACTGGTAATTGTAATATTTGTATATATCTTAACAAGAGATTACAACATTTAAAAAACCTTAAAAAAGAGAACCAAAAGTTTTAAGTTTAGTAGAAATCGTTGTTAGAAAAAGAGCACTACCGCATTTCTTTTCTTATAAGTCTTTAATATCTTTTTCTATATTTTATATTTTTTATTTTTAATATCAATATTTTAATATTTTAATATTTTAAAAATAATTTTGTTATTTTAAATATTTTAATATTTTTATTTTTTATTTTATATTTTAATATTTTTAATAATTTTTATTTTATTTTTATATTTTTTCTATATTTTTTTATATTTTAATATCGTTTTCTTATAATATCTTTTTAAGAAACAGAAAAAAAGTTAAAAATTTTTTTAGGTTCAGCTCAGAATCGCTAAAGTTATTATGTAAACTGCAAAAATATTTATGGTGCCTGAGCAATAATTTTAATGTTTTAATTCAAACTAGAAAAATACATGAAAATTCTAAAATTAGTTTGTTTTTTTGTAAAATAAAATCAACTCGCTACGTCATTAAACGTACAGGTTTCAACTTAACCAGTTATATAATGTCAGTAGGAAGGCCAAAATACGAAAATTCGTAATTATTACAAATGATGATTCTCTTTTTGGTAAGGGATTAAAACAATTCAAAAACTTAAAAAAAGAAAACCAAAGTTTCAAGCTTGGTACATATCGTTGTTAGAAATAGGACTAGCTTCAATAATCAAATATCTTTCAAAAGACTGTAGTATGAAAAGACAATAAATTATCTCAAATTGTCTGCGGTTAGAAGACAAGCGACAATGAAAATCTATATATAGAAATATGCCGAGTGCCAGGACCCGGTGGCTGGTAATGAATTTTTTTTTTTTTATATTTTAACAAGAGATTACAACAATTCAAAAACTTTAAAAAAGAAAACCAAAGTTTGAAGCTTATTAGATATCGTTGTTAAAAATCGGATTTGCTTTAATAATTGAATATCTTTGAAAAAACTTTAGTATAAAAAGACAGCAAACTGTTTGAAACTGTCTGCGGTTAGAAGACAAGCAACAATGAGAATCCATATATAGAAGCCTTCTGCGTGCCGGCCGGTGTCGCCTGACTCCTGGTACTATATATATATATATATATATATATATATATATATATATATATATATATATATATATATATATATATATATATATATCATGTGTTTCGCGCCTTCTTTCGCTTTTTCTTGTGTTTTCACTCCGCTGTCTATCTTTTCTGTGTGTAATTAGGTAACTAATAAATATTGTCGTTATGATGAAGAAACTAATATTGCTAATTGTGGTAACTTATTTACGTCCAAGCAGTTTCTGCTCATGTGTCAAAAAAGTAAACTAATTTGCATATTGCTCCCTTGGCAAAGGGGACAATATGCCTCTATTCTGTGACAATTAATAATTGTGAAGTAATTTAGTCATTTATTAGAAGGAAAATTAGCTATCCATATATTTAACATAACTAGTCCTGCTAGAAGAGGGGATGGTGTGATTTTAATATCCAATTTGTAGATGGAAAGATGGAATTTTCGTCTTTATAATTTAATCTTGATTTTAGTTTTGTTATTTGTTGCATTTTGGTATTCATATTTTAATTGGGATTTTAATTTTCAGTGTTTTTTTGTAATTTTACTGAAAGGATCTAGACTCGTTACTCCAGAGAAAGATGGTAATTTTATTTTAATATTTTTATGCTTTTATTTTTACACTTCTTACATTATAGTTTTTCATTAGTTTTTTTCAGACATTACAGTATCTAATTTTGACTAAGATATTAATTTTTAACGGTATTTTAAAGATTCGTTTTTTTTTTAATCCTAACATTTTTTTTTTTATTTTAATAGTAATGTCTGCGATATTAAATATTTCCCTATTCATGAACCCCTGGAAATTCCATAATTGTCATTCTTTTCTTATAGGAGTTGGAGAGTCCGTTTAAAATATCTGGTGTGTCAGCAAATCCGATTCTCTACAATCTTACAAAACTGGTTGTGCTTTCAGCCATATCTGGCGTATTGAGTGAAATCCTTGGTTTTAAATTGAAACTGCACAAGCTAAAACTTAGTTAGCTTAGTTCATTAATTAAGTTAACTTAGTTTATTAATTTTGCGTTCAGAAATAATTTATGGCAATTTGGTGTCACGACTTTTTGTTTGAAATCCTTTGTTTGAAATTGAAACTACACAGTGCTTGTACTTAGTAGATTGATGTGGTGTTTAGAGATAATTTATTTGTATCCTCTTGCAATGCTTCAATTTTAAACGGAAATTGGTGCAATCTAAAATTTGTGTAGTTCGGTTTATCGCTTAAAATATTTGTTTTTATTTCGATCTTTTTTTCAAATTTCCCCCCTTTCCCTGCCTGCTGCAAAAATCTGGGATATTCAAATGTCTGAACTAAAGAAGAATAATCTTCCATAAATTTAGCTCGAAGTTACCGTATACCGATCTTACAGAGTTACCGTATACCGTATACCGAAGTGAACCGATCTTATAGGCAGCCTGTTACACTTGCAGAAATCAATCAAAAATTTCAATTACTGATGTTTTAATTTTAAAGGAAGAATGATACAATCGAAAATTTTTGTATTTTGGCTTATAGATTTTTTATAATTAGACGTTGAGCGAAGTATTTTTGAAGTCAAATTAAAAAAAAATGGTAAATTAACTAGAACATAATTAGAACATAGAACATAACACAGAATACATAACATAGAATATAACTAGAAAATAATTATGCACAAAACACAAAAACCAGAACATGAAAAAAAATTCTAAATATAACAAATACAAATATATATACATTTTCTTATGAAGAAAATGTTCAGTAAAAAAAACAAACACTGGAACATTATTTAGTAACTATAAATAGTAACTATAAATTATCCATAACATAACAAAAAAAAAATATCTACCGTTTTTGTTTGTAGGCACGTTTTTGTGTTTCTTGGGCAACAATCTTTACTTTTGCCCTCTGCGATTGTACTGTGAAACCGGTCGTTCATTTAATTTTTTCAAAAAGTTTATGTATGTCCTAATTTTTTTCTTTTTTTTTAGAGAGATACACTTTTTATTATACATATATCATAAATATACAAAAGAACCACATCAGCCACTAGAAAGTCAAAGACTTGTTAGTAGTGGCTGATAAATATTAATGAGCAGCAATACCGACAACATTAACAAAACAAAAAAAAATGAAACAAAAAAGTGGGAACAAGAAAACAACAGGAAAAAAAGAATAAGAAGAGAGAAAAAAAATAATACTTAAAAAACAACTAAATAAGCCATCCCAATTAAATTATTTACTTAGTCTCTTCCCAGAAGGGGGTTCTTTAGTCTACTCTTAAACTGGCCGACATTTTCAGATAACCTTATACTCATTGGTAAAGAATTCCACACTACTGGTCCAGCAAACCTTCCCCTCTGAGAGCTGCAACACTCATATACCAAATCATGCCAAAAATAATTGCCAAAAGTGAAACAGGAGGAGCAATAATAAGTAACAGGTAATAAATAAAGTAATATAAATAAAAGTAAAATATAATTAATTAAAAATTAATTTAATTTAATTAAAAATTAATTAATTAGTAAAATACAATTAAAAGAAAAAATATAAAGTATATATAAAAAGTATAAAGTAAAGGTAATCATAAAGTAAACTGGTAAAATAATAAGTAAGCAATAATAAGTAACAATAATGGCATGGTGATAAAAATCAACCTTCTTTTTTTATAGTCGATTCCCTTCAAAATTGATTTTAATCATTTTTGAACCTAACTCTTGATATAAAAGGGAATTACTTCTTTTCAAGTAGGATTACAACTGGTGCAAAAGGTGGACTCGGTATCTGCCTTTAAAGCAATTTTTTATAGCAATAAAATGGTAATGTAATTTGCAATTAAAAGGAAAAACTTATTTATTTTTTAGCTGAACCTGCTATTTTTATTGGCTATATGACTTGTTTGTAGTATTATCGCTAGTGGACAGTTTATAACTGTTATTGCCAATTATCGAAAAGGTAGGCATGGGCAAGAATGATTCGAAATTTAATTTTATGAAGATAAAAAAACGTATTTTTAAAATCCAGGGGATATTTTCATCTGTAAGTTATGAAGCAAATACAATTTTTTTTTTTTTACAAGACTAGGGGAGAGAGGGCAATTGGCCAGTTATTTTTTGTTTAAATTATATCTTGTTTGAAAGTAATAAAAGCTTCATATTCTTGCACAGAATATTTTTTTCCAAAACTTTCATGGGAGAACAAAGAAATCTTGACGAAATTTAATTGTCCTTTTTGTTCTTTTTTTTCTCCTTCTTTCTCTTTTTTGTTTCTCCTTTTTTTCTTTCCTTTTTTCTGAATATAGATCGTTTCTTAGACCACACTTTCCATTGATAATCCAAATTTAATGAAAAGAGGAAAAAGACTTTTCATAAGACTGTCAACTTTTTCAAAAAAAAAAAAAACTTCTCATATAAACAAAATCAAATGTCCCCATGTTTTAGCACTATACAAAAGAAAAAGAAAAGTAACCGACAGGAACAATAAAAGTATAGAAAAAGGAATATAATGTTTCTTAGCCGAATAGAAAGTTGATATCCTTACGGATTTTCAAAGTAATGAGTAAGAATGTATTTTCTCATAGGTTTTTAGCTTCGCTTTAACTTCAAAGGTCATGAAATTTAACCACTTTTAATATCAAAAGTCGTGATTAATAAAGTCAGATTACCTTTTTAACTGGAAAAGTCCTCGCACTGGACTGTCGTAAGATTAGTATACCAATATTTTGAATTTTTAAACTTCAAATCTAAATAGGACATTCCACATCTAGATCATATTCAATTATGATCAAAGACAGGAAAAGTCGTGAAGCCCCCTCTCTCTTATCTTAATTAATTATAATCACTTGACGTGGAATGTTCTGAATACATCTTGTTTAAATAAGTCTTAATACGAAGCGCATTCTTTAATGGAAAAGATATATGTATCATATGTATTATTTTTGATCTGTTATTTAGCTTATTTAAACTTTAACAATAATTTAAATTCAAAAAATCAATATGATTCACCCAAAGAATGTTGACGTGGGGTGGGGGGGGGGGGTTGAAGTGGGGTCATTAAACGCTGCTTTTACAAAGTTAACTGTCTTTTTGAAAGTCATACCCGTGTTTTTTTTTCTGTTTCATAAAATCTGTCTCAATATAGCTTCAGTTTTATTCTCTAATGGTTACTTTTTTTTAACTGTTTTTTTTCTGACTGTTTGTTCAGGCTCATGCTCATTCTGCTTTTAAACTAGTTTTTTCCGCTCTCCTTTCGTTTTTCTTCCTTCTTCCTTTCTTCATTTTTTAATTATTGGAAAATCTGTGAACCGAAGTTAAATTGCTGGTGTAAAATTTCTCAATATTATTGTTTTTTATATTATCATTTATTTGTTAATTTACACGCTTTTATTTTTATATGATGTTAGTTATTTACATTGTTTTAAATTGTATTCTGTTATTAATCGAATTGATTTCAAATCATTCAGATTCTTATCATTTGGATCTGGTTTTACTCAGTTTCTTGTTTCTTTCTTTATTATTTCTTTCTTATTTGTTTTGGCCTTATTTAATATGCTTTTGTCTTATTTTTTGAATAAAAAAGCGTTTAGCGAGCAGATCCATTTCAAAAATCGTAGAGTTATTTATCGTCAAGTAGTTTTACGTCCTTTGCCCTACAGTCGCATTATTTCTTATAGGCTATGTAGTGTTTCGTTTGAATATATTATTTTGTGCCGGTATGTTCTTGTTTTCTCGAAAGTAGCCCAATCTAACATCGCTCGTTTCGTTTTCTTTACTTATTATTTTTCGTTTGTTTTTCAATTTTTGAAATATTTTTTTTCATATTTTTATTGTAGAGAGCTATGTTTGTGAGGGATGAATATCACGACTTGTTCGCTTTTTTTTCATTATATATTTCTGCATTTGCTTGATGGTTTGTTTTTTTCACGTCGATCAATACAAGATGTCGGATTATATCTTTTTTTGAATTCAGGTGCTGTGTTGAAAAATTGTATTGCACTTTTTACAGAAATAAAGAACAATTCAAAAAAGAGTATTCTTTAAATTATTGTGGTGCTCGCAAAAAGTGTTAAGAGCTGTGTTTTTTAAGTAAGGTCCGCTTTTCTGTACATACTAGTAATTCGCGTGCATGCTGTAAACAGCGTTTGTGGTGTGTTCTTCACCTCAAACAACAGACAATTTCTCACCCAAGTGGCAACCGTTATGATAATGATGACGATATGAAAACGGCAGTGAATTACGAATTTTTTACAAAGAATGTATTTTAAAATTGGGTGAGAGTTATGGTAAGTGTTAGAACAAACTTTTCAGCTACATCGAAGAATAAAATTTGAACTCTCTGAAAATGAATTCATTCTTTTGAAATGATCTCTTTGTGTACTTATGTTCAAATGGACCTTACTTTAAAAAAATCCCTCGTTTCATAGTAATTCTGAGTAAATTCAGCCTATGCTTCTAAATATGACAAGCAGAAAAGTAGTGCAGTAATCCAGAATCAGTAATCCTGTGTGAGTAGCTCCATAGTGGCGTTAGAGTAAACCTTTCACGAGTTGGCCTATAAACCGTGACTGCAAACAGTTTTTCAGGTTGACATTGAGAAATGGCACCTCCCAAGGAAATTATAGTCTAGTAACTGACGCAGCATTTGCACTGGATTCAGATGATCGATGATTCTTCTTGGTCTGGTCTGTTTATGTGGCTTTTTTGGGCAAAAAAAACATTTCCTAGCTGAGCTTTTATTATAGCCTGCCTCTCCATAGTAGCATAATATTTGTATGCAGAAACATATGATGAGTCGTAGGTAATAAGCTTGAGATTCTTTGTGTAGGATTTTGACTCTTGTTGATGGAAGAGCACCCCAAAGAATAGAAAACCAGATTGTGACCAAGATTGGTCCAGGAATGGTCAAAGCCTATATTCATATTAGAGGTCCTAGGGGCTTCTTACTGTACATTTCGAAGCCTGCTTAAAGTCTTTATGTAGACTAGAGATGTGTTGGTTCCCGTCCGACGCTGGGACTGTTCGTTGATTTGCAACTTACAACGTTAAAAACAAATATCATATCAACATTTTGACTGACGAAATCACACGATTCGAATTGGACTTACTAGGAGTTTCAAAAACGCGTATCCCAGGGTTAGGAAACCTGAAATTAGGTGGTATAGATTTTATTTAATCAGGAAAAATGTGGTTTATGGACAGGGAGTGGGGTTCATGATGAATAACGAAGCTGCTAAGTCTGTTAATGTTGGGAGGGTAATTATGAAAACAATAACAAAAATCAAAATATTTTGACTTCACGTCCGGAATTGTTTATCAACGGAAAACAAATTAAAGTTTGACTCTTTCTCTAAATTCTACTTTATTAAACAGTAAAGAACGCTAGCGTAAAGAGCGGGGCATTGAGAAAACAGCCCCTTTCATACACGAAGTAATTTCTGTTCGTTTTAAGTTTTAATGTCGCTCCTTACTTTCAGTTAAAAAAAACTAGTTTTTTTTTATATTAAATTTCTGAACGTTTTTGAATTAATGCATGTTTGATTTTGGCTCTCCGCACATAAATTATTAAAATGAAATTTACATATTAATTCTTTTTTGGCTAAATGGCTTTCTCTTAGTTTTGATCGGACGATTTTGAGAAATAAGGGGTGCGGAAGGAGGCCCAATTGCCCTCCAATTTTTCGGCTACTTAAAAAGGCAACTAGAACTTTTAATTTTTAACGAACGTTTCTATTAGTAAAAAATGTACGTAATTTTAAGAATTAACTTACGTAACAAACTTTTAGATTCTTATATTTTATTATGTATACGAGAGGGTTTGTACCCTCGTTAATACGTCGCTCTTTACACTAAATCGTAAGTTTTGTCCCAATTCTTTAAGAATGACCCCTCAGTCAGAAAGGACATAGAATAAATAGTTGAAATTTCTAAAAATACTTTAGCATAAAGAGCGAGGTATTTATCTCCTCCTAAATACCTCGCTCTTTATGCTAAAGTATTTTTAGAACCCCTCATATGCGTAATAATCTCTGTTCGTTTTAAATTTCAATGCTACTCCTTACTTTCAGTTGAAAAAACTTTTCATGTTTATTTTTTCATTGTTATTTTATAGTAATGCTAGAAAATCCTGCACCCTTTTCATTGGATTTTTCTTCCCCCGTGGCATATTCCTCCAAGGAAAGATCCTCCCACATAGCCCCCTCCCCTCAACCTCACCCCCAAAACCAAAAAAATCCCCCTGAAAACGTCTGTACACTTTCCAATAACCATTACTATATGTAAACACTGGTCAAAGTTTGTAACTTGCAGACCCTCCCCCAGAGATTGTGGGGGAGTAAGTCATTCCCAAAGACACAGTTTTTATGGTTTTCGACCATGCAGAACAAAATGGCTATCTCAAAATTTTGATCCGTTGACTTAGGGAAAAAATGAGCGTGGTAGTGGGCCTAGGTGCCCTCCAATTTTTTCGGTCATTTAAAAAGGGCACTAGAACTTTTCATTTCCGTTAAAATGAGCCCTCTTGCGACATTCTAGGACTGCTAGGTCGATACGATGACCCCTGGGGAAAAGAAAAAAATAAACACGCACCCGTGATTTGTCTTCTGGCAAAAAATACGAAATTCTACATTTTTGTAGATAAGAGCTTGAAATTTTCGCTACAGGGTTCTCTGATACGCTGAATGCGATGGTGTGATTTTCGTTAAGATTCTATAACTTTTAGGGGGTATTTCCCCCTATTTTCCAAAATAAGGCAAATTTTCTCAGGCTCGTAACTTCTGATGACAAAGACTGAATTTGATGAAACTTATATATTTAGAATCAGCATGAAAATTCGATTCTTTTGCTGCAGCTTTTAGCATCAAAATTCCGTTTTTTAGAGTTTCGTTTACTATTGAGCCGGGTCGCTCCTTACTACAGTTCGTTACCACGAACTGTTTGATTGTTCGTTGCAGCAATCAATCAGCAATTAAATTTTAAAATTTAAAGTTTTTTAAACTGAAAGTAAGGATCGACATTGAAACTTGAAACGAACAGAAATTATTCCGTATATGAAAGGGGCTGTCCCCTCCTCAATGCCCCGCTCTTTACGCTTAAGTGTTTTATTGTTTTAAAAAGTAAAGTTGTGAGAAAAAGTCAAACTTTAGCGTAAAGAGCGGAGCATTAAGGAGGGGAAAGCCCCTTTCACATACGGAATAATTTCTGTTCATTTAAAGTTTTAATATTGATCCTTACTTTCGGTAAAAAAAACTTGTTTTTTTTAATATCTGAACGTTTTTGAATTAATACAGATTCCGATTTTGGATCAACGTATATAAATAATTAAAACGGAAATTGCACATTAATTTTACCTTTTTTGGCTGAATGGCTTTCTCAAAGCTTTGATCGGACGGTTTTGAGAAAAAAAGGGCGGGTAGGGGGCCTAGTTGTTCTTCAATTTTTTGGGTCACTTAAAAAGGCCACTAGAACTTTCAATTTTTGAACGTTTTTATTAGTAATAAATATATGTAACTTACACAACAGACTTACGTAACAAACTTCTATATTCGTAAATTTTTATTACATTGGTTATATGAGGGGGCCCGTCCCCTCGTCAATACCTTGTTCTCTACAATAAAGTTTTATTTTGTTCTAATTCTTTAAGAATGGCCTGTGAATCACAAAGGGCGTTTAGTTAGAATAAATAGCTCTTTCGAAATTGCTAAAAATACTTTAGCGTAAAGAGCGAGGTATTGAGGAGGGGACGAAACCCCTAATATACGTAAATTTTTTGTTTGTTCTAATTTTTAATGTTGCTCCTTATTTCAAATAAAAAGCTTGTTTTTTCTATTCAATTTCTGAATTTTTTAAATGAATGTAGGTTTTGATTTTGGCTCACCGTACATGAATAATTTAAGCGAAATTTGCAGATTAATTTTACTCTTTTGGCTAAATGGCTCTCTCAAAGTTTTGATCGGACGATTTTGAGAAAAAAGGTGGGGGAGGGGGCGTAATTGCCCTCCAATTTTTTGGGTTACTTAAAAAGTCCACCAGAACTTTTAATTTTATTTTAGGAACGTGTTTTATTAATAATAAATATACGTAACTTACACATTAACTTAAGCAATAAACTTCTATATTTGCATATTTTTAATTACGTATATTTAGAGGGTTCGCCCCCTCGTCAATACCTCGCTCCTTACACTAAAGCTCTAATTTTGTTCCAATTCTTTAAGAATGAAATAAAAAAACAAGTTTTTTAACTGCAAGTAAGGAGCGACATTAAAACTTAAAACAAACAGAAATTATTCCGTATATGAAAGGGGTTGTCCCCTCCTCAACGCTCCGCTCTTTACTCTAAAGTTTTTTATTGTTTTAAAAAGTAGGAGTTGTGAGAAAGAGTCAAACTTTAGCGTAAAGAGCGGGGCGTTGAGGAGGGGACCACCCCTTTCAAATACGGAATAATTTCTGTTCGTTTTAATGTTGCTCCTTACTTGTAGTTAAAAAAAAACTTTTTTTCTAATTTAATTTCTGAACGTTTTTGAATTAATTCATGTTTTGATTTGGCTCCCCACACATGAACAATTAAAACGAAATTTTCATTTTTTTTTTTTTTGGCTAAATGGCTTTTTCAGTTTTTATCAGACGATTTTGATAAAAAAAAAGACGTGAGGAAGGAGGCCTAGTTGTCCTCCAATTTTTGGTTACTTAGAAAGGCAAATGTTTTTTTTAAGAAATTTTTTATTAGTAATAAATATATATAACATATGAATTAAATTATGTAACGAACTCCGATATTTGTATATTTTATTACGTATATGAGGGGGTTCGCCCCCTCGTCAATACCTCGCTATTTACGCTAAAGATGGAATTTTGTTACAATTCTTTAAGAATGACCCCTGAATCACAAAGGCCGTAGAATAAATAGTTGAAATTACTAAAAATACTTTAGTGTAAAGAGCAAAATACTGTGGAGGAGGCGAACCCCCTTATATACGCAATAATTTATGTTCGTTTTAGGTTTTAATGCTTTGTTTAATGCTAATTGTTTTTTTAGATAATGCTAGAAAATCCTGCGGCCCCTTTCGGGAAATTCTATTCCCTCATGATAGATTCCTCCATGGAAATATCCTGCCACGTAACCCCCTCCACTCCCCCGACCCCCCTCCTCAAAGCGAAAAAGTCCCCCTGAAAACTTTTGTACACTTCCCAATAACCATTACCATATTTAAACAATGGTCAAAGTTTGTAGCTTTCATCCCCTCCCCCAGGGACTCTGGGGGATTAAGTCGTCCCAAAAGACATAGTTATTAAATTTTTCGACCATGCTGAACAAAATAGCTATCTCAAAATTTTGATCCAATGTCTTTGAGAAAACAAATGAGCGTGGGAGGGGGCCTAGATGTCCTCTAGTTTTTTGGTCACTTAAAAAGGGCACTAGAACTTTTAATTTCCGTTAGAATGAGTCCTCTCACGACATTCCAGGACATCTGGATCGATGCGGTCACCCCTGGGAAAAACAAAACAAAAAAATAGATAAACAAATAAACACACTTCCGTGATCTTTCTTCTGGCAAAAATTACAAAATTCCACATTTTTGAAAATAGGAGCTTCAAACTTCTACATCAGGTTTACGGAACAATACGGAACAATATACGGATGAACATAAATATTTATTTTTCTAATAGAGTAAACCAGTACATTTCGCTTCAAAGTTATCATTGGAGTGTTTAACAAAAACTGTTTGATATAACTTTTCTTTTTTTTGTCGAATGTAATTATACTGTCTATACTTGTAAAAATGTGTCTAGCTAATACGTTATATTGGCTTTGTTGTCTTGTGTTATTAATAATAAAACTAGATATGAGTTATGAATAAAACTTTTAAGTGAATACTTTAAGCTTTTCAAGCCAATTTCTTGAATTTTGAATTACGAGCTTGACGGTAAAATCATGTAAAAACCATATAACGTTCATAAAACTTAGTTTTGTGTCGACAAAGTTGACTTTGATGTGGCTCAGACATTAAATGTCGTAATATTGCCTATGTTCCTCTCCTAACGAATAGCTCGTAGCTGTTCTTAACTTACATTTTGTCGTCTTTCCTTACTTGTTTCCATTTACAATTGTTACCTGCAAGCGAATACCCCACCCCTCCACCTTTTGTTCTAGTATGAATATGAAAAATATCTTTTATGTTGTCAAAGACAACCTTTGGCACATCTATTCCCGCATTGTGTCTCTCTTGTTTCAACCCATGTAGGGTTGATTCAACCCTGTTAATTGAGTCAACTTTGACGAAGCAAAAACTGAAAAAAAAACAAGTTACGGGTGGCAGAACGCATGGGAAACATACAATTTGGTTTATTTTATTTCAGTACGCAAAACCCAATAATAATTGTGTCAAATATTGAAGCCACTGTTATTGGACTTTTTAAATACTCTAAACAAATTGGACAGCACAAAATTTTAACCAGATGGATTTGGAGAAAAGAGGGTACGAGAGGGAGCTAATTGCCCTCCAGTTTTTTTTTATTCTTAGAAAGGTAACTAGGAGCTTCAATTTCCAATCAAATGAAGCCCTTCCGAAGAATCTAAAGCTCTTTCTATACAAAGTGCCTTGGTGAAAACAAAAGATACATAAAGCCCACTTAGCCCCTTTTAGCGGATCTCTTCTACCCCTCCCATTGCAAAGCTACACAACTTAAAATTTTTCAAATTAGTAGCTTTTCCACCACTGAAGAGAAAAATCTAGCCCTTGAAAAAATTTAATATTGCTTAAACCAACTAGACAAGAGACCAAATATACCCACAGTAAACCGAAATTTCATTTGAAATTCCTGAGGGCTAAGTGCTCATTCAATCTAGATCAGCCTCTGAATGTTAACCTATAGAAATCTATATTCAAAATATAAAAACTAAATTAAAACGACAAATAAAGTACAATCAATTTATTTTTGCAGCAAAAAAAAAACTGCAGTGTTTTGTTTGTGAGTTTCTTCTCCTTTTTGTGAAGCAAGCATCCTTATGTGTACTGGTTGGGGCGAGTCTGAGCCTCTTGACAAGTCGTGGAAAGCCGCCAGGAAGTAAACTGTCTCAGCCGAAAGGGAAAAATGGGAAAGGGAAAACATTTCAAACTAGCAAGGTATCTTAGAGTGTACATTAACAAATAATTTAGTATCATCGTTGAAAAACTGAAAAGAAACTGCCCCTCCCCCGTCGTTTTGAAAAATATGTTAAAATTAAACTAAATTTCTATTAAGCTGCCTTTAGATTATGCCCGGTAGTTGTGTTTAATTACTTATCTATAAACTCAACTTACTTGACATAACCTGAAATAAGGCGACATGGACTGAACTAATTGTGTTGACTGAATGTTACGTTGGAAACCCTGGAAATAAAAGTCACAATTAAAAAGGTAAGTTTAAATTTTAATTTGGTTCAACTTATTTAAGCAGGCCTATTTGCTTTTCTCAATGCGCTTTTCAATGTATTTGATGTATTATATTCTGATGAAACTCTGCTAAGCAAAGTAATAAGTTTTATGAACTTGAACTAACTGGAATAAGCTAAGGAGATCATATGCAGATTTATTTTTGAAAACTTATCTATAGCCAAATATTTTCTAAGCTAGGGGTCGGCAGCCCAAGACCCGTGGGCCACTGAGTGACCCATTTACTGATTTCAGGTGACCCCTGAAAACCGCCTCTTTCCATAAAAAGACAGAAAGTGTTGTACAAAAGTACAACAGTTTTTAATAGTTAAAAATTTAATAGTTATTTTAATAGTTAATTTAAAAAAAAAATAGTTAAAATTTAATAGTTAAATTTAATAGTTAAAAAAAAGCGACCTTTCTGTTTTTCGTAGTGCGCCTGAAATATTTCGTAATGCGTTGCCTCTAGTTTGTTGACGGTACGCCAGTTCAAGCAGTTTGATCAACTGATAAAGAATAAGGAACGTGAACGTTTGAAATCTAGATAAATTGGTGCTCAGTAAATTTGATCCAATTTGTTTTTGTGTTCAGTCATGGAACCAAGAAAGAACAGGCAAAAAGAGGAGAAACAAGAAAGGTTAGCTAAGCTTTTTTAAGCCAAAGCACCAAAATTCTAGTATGTTATAAGCTAAGTACTAGTGTTGTGTGTTAGCTAGGTTAGCCTTAGTTGCTAGTTGATTTTAAACTCCAAGTATTGCGCATTAATCAATATTGCAGGGAGTAGTGTTCTTTTTACTTGGTTAACATACCAACAGAGGGGTGAAAAATTCGGATAAGTATGCAGTTTTCTACATAAATTTGCTAGAATGATATTGAATACATCACTTGATCCTATTTTTTATGCTCTTTTTTTCTTCAATAATATTTTTTGGGGAAATTGCAGTTCGAGCCCCTAAAGGGGCTAAGAGAGTTCAAAATAGTGTATGGTAACCAAAAGTCTATAAAAATATTTGTAAAAAAAACTTTCTAGGGAGAAAAAATTGCCATTTCAGTAAACAGTTTCCGAGATAATTTGGCAACGCTGAGAATGAATACGTCACTTGATATGTTCCTTAACTGTATGTGAGTAGTGACACGGCTCACGAGTAGCCGAAATTTAAAACTACGAAATTTTTATATCAATAGACATAACAAAAGAATCAGCTAATTATGCTGATTCCAATTGAATAAGATTCATTAAACTCAGTGTTAACCATCAAATGCTACGAGCCTGAGAAAATTTTCTTGATTTTAGAAAATGGGGGGGGAATACCCCCTAAAAGTCAAAGTCAAAATTCATGAATATTAAACAAATAATGTAGGAACATCTAGGAAAAACCTAATTTAGGATTTTGTGGTGTTGGAAAGAAAAATAGCCCTGGTGATAGACTGTTGTAATTTTAGAGGCACGCTTTTCTTTTTTATTGTTCTTAAGATTACTGTCCCACTTTAAAATTTTCTTCTTTAATTAAACTGAGTGTTGTAACAGTCCAATCGAAAGTCTATCCTTCTATCTATATTGAAATTAACAGAATCAGACATTCAATATAAAATGTTTTTATTTTTAGAATTAACAGTAAGAAGTTGATACGTTAAAGAACCTAGGAACCGAGGGAGGAAAAATAAACAGATTTCTTATGAAATTACCTAGTTGGATTTTGTATATATATAAAATCTTTATCTTAAATCTAATATACCTAATCTAGCATATTCAAATCTAATACATTTGAGATTCCAGGGTGCAAGAAATGGTTTAATAAATAAGGGTATTTATTTAATGTAAGGAATAAATGAAATAATTAAGGAAAAATTAATTAGGAATTAGAAATGGATTAAGAATAAAGTATTAAGCTAAAGTTAGGAGTAAATGAAGATAAAGAAATGATCTTAGGTGGCAAGAAAACTATCAAAATGGATGGCTTCATTTACCAAGAAAGCATTTTTAGTAGGAAAATTGGATCTAGTGACAAGGGAAAGTAGAATACCTCAGGCGTGGGGGTGTATATGATTGAAAAAAGTTTGGAAGATAACGCATATAGCAAAAAGAACTAACAGTAGGATGTTAAAAGACAGGGCGAAGACGGAGAGTAAGTATGGCTGTGGAACATGAGCTCTTCAAGAGGTTGAAGAAGATGTGCTACCGTGTGTGTTTTCGATAAGAATTGTCAAGCGATAATTTCAAATACATGTTTGTTTAACGTATACAAAAAATATAAGCTAAATGGAAAATGCGACTGAATCCCACTCTTTAGTCTATCCAAAACAAAATGTTAAGATAATCATATCGCGCTTTATAGATGAGATAATTAGTTACAAAAATTGCATCATTGTAAATACAACAACGGCCAAACGAAAAGCAGGACGTGCTTGGATGAGGCTAGGGAATGCCATTAGAAAAGATCTAAAGGAGTTTGCATAAGAGGAAAAGCAGGATAATCATTTAATAAGAGTAAATTCTTTGAAAAAGTGGGGGGGGGGATGAGTGTTGGCTTTGTGCAGCAATGAACTATCCGTAGTTGTAGAAGTAGCAGATAACGATTTTGGGAAAATGCTAGGAAATACTTATCTTAATATATTTTGTGTCCATATATCTAGTTGCCACAATTTTACGACGTTGAAATACCACCCTGAATCTTGTGAAAATAGATTTTGTGATGCAGGTTATTCATAACAACTTTAAAAGTGATATATTAATGAACACCTTTTTGACATAAATGTCGGAAGGTGTTCATTACTGGAATACGTTACTGGAGATAAATCCGGATATTATATTCTATTGTACACAACTTTCCAAACCCCAACCAGGCGTTTTTCCTCTATTGAATTTTTTTTCCTTTGTTTTTCAGTTTTTATGTCCACCAACAGCAGTTATTGGATCTATAACCGATTTACTCTTCGCGCATTGCTGAAATCTTAAAAGAAAGAATATTCATGGAAAACCTCCCCAGGGAAGATTTCACCAGCAAAAACAACGATAGGATAAATTGGAATTCAAAAAGTCCGTTTTGAAATTGATTTATCTTTAAGCTATTCCGTCCTGAGATAAGTACATTTCCAGGCTATGCTATATACAAGATATCCCCCCCCCCCCAAAAAAAAATTACTAAAATGGAAAATTAAGTCTTTTATCTTGTTTATGAAGATTTGTACACACAAAAAAAAAAATTTAAAAAAATTCATAGGCACTTGACAAAGAGAATGGAAACCTGATAAGAGGTTCGTCAGAAAAAAAAATAGGCAAAAAAAAAAAAACATTCCCAGCAACATTATAAAGTCAAGCCACAAAGACATTTTATAAATTAAAGCTGTCCGTCTTAAATATTTCTAATTCTGCTGCGAGGTGCTGCACTGCTTCCCATTCCCATAAGCAGTTCCAGAGGCACTGCTTCCCATTAAATACACAACGAAGAAAAATTCTATTAACGGCTTCTGCCATTCTTTGTCACTATAAATAACGAAAACAAAAGTTTACCAAGGGCTAATAAGGACATGCTTAATACTCCTCCCTTCATCAAAACGGGCTCCACTTGCTTCTGTTGCTGAGCCACTCTTGTTGCTGAGCCCGCAAGATTAATAAGGGATAGCTTGGAAAAAGATTTATCTGTAATTGTTTCTGTTTCCTTTCGTTCGAAGAAGACCTTAAAAAGCAGAAAAAAAAAATCTATGAGCTAATTTCATTTTAGAGATGTGTATGTTAAGCTTTACATGAACGTAAACTTTTAACAATAAATTCTCTTAAGTCTAAGAGTGAAACCAAATATTTTGTGATTTGAAAACCTAAATAATTTAATTCACCCTTTCAGTCACCCTTTTTTTTTTATTATCGGTAGCTGGGTCCCATTTTCTGTCTCTTCTCCCTTCTTCTTTTCTTCAAGCTTAAGAACTTCGGAAGGCTAGTTTTTTCCATCTCGACGGAAGTCCTTGCCAAATTATTTACTTTGTTTCATTATTAATATATTCATTTATTCATTATTTTCATTATTCATTTTTTCATTATGCATTATTAATATACTCAAAAACTATCTTCATTGTTGTTTTGCCGGTTTTTTCGGTTCGTTATAGTCGGCTGTATACAAACTGAGATCAGCAAACAGAGAGTACAAACAGTGGATCTTGATGGATGTGGGGAGTTGAGTATGCCTGAGACATCAAAAAAGTACAGAATTATGCCCAAATTGAATATATCACTTGATGCTGTTGGTTATGCTCTTTTTTCTTCAGTAATCATTTTTGAGGAAATCACGGTTCGAATTCTTAAAGGGGCTAAGAGAGTTCAAAATAGCGCAGGGCAACCAAAAGTCTAAAAAAATGTTTCGAAAAAAACTCTACGTCCTCTTTACAACCTCCTAAGAAGTTTCCATTTCCTTTAAATCTTTATTTATGACATCCTTCCGAACCACACAAGGACTACGTGCTTTCCATGTAGCCCCAGACGGTTGGCCAAAAAGGACAATCTTTGGCAATATGCCATGTTTCTAAAAAAACTGTCGCGGGAGAAAAAAATTGCCATTTCAGTAAATTCACAGTTTCCGAGACAATTTAGCATGACTGAAAATGAACATATCACTTGATATCTTCCGTAACTGTATGTGAGGAGCGACACAGCTCACTAGTAGCCAAAACCGTAAATTATGAAATTTTGATATCAATAGACATAGCAAAAGAATCAACTTATTATGCTGATTCCAAATATATAAGATTCATTAAACTCAGTGCAACCCATCAAATGCTACGAGTCTGAAAAAATTTTCTTGATTTTTAAAAATGGGAGGGGATACTCCGTAAAAGTCAAAGAATCTTAGTGAAAATCTCACCACCCGATTCAGTGTATCAGAAAACCCAATTGTAGAGGTTTCAAGTTCCTATCTGCAAAAACTGGGCATTTAGCAATTTTTCCAAGAAAACTGATCACTGACGTGTGTTTATTTTTCTTTTTTTTTTCCAAGGGATGAACGTATCGAGCCCATGGTTCTATAACATCGGGAAACGTATCATTTGAGTTGGAATTGAAAGTCCTAGCGCCCTTTTCATACAGCCCCTTCCATATACAGAGTAATTTCTGTTCTTCTTAAGTTTTAATGTCACTCCTTACTTTCAGTTAAAAAAAACTTATTTTTTAATTTAATTCTGTGAAGGCAAGAAGGCATGGGAGTTGAAAAAAAGAGTCAAACTTTAGCATAAAGGTCGAGGCATTGAGGAGTGGACGGTTTAATTTCATATACGGTTTAATCTCTGTTATTTTTTAGTTTTCACGTCGCTCCTTACTTTCTATGAATATTTTTTATTTAATCATCTATGAATCAGTTTTGGCAATTCCCGAACGGATTTCATCCCATAATTCTAGAAATTATATGCTGTTACGCATATGCGCATAAACTATTATAAAGGAGGGGTACACTATTATATTTTTGTAGGCAGGGTTGCAGGTGCCTCCAAAAGTGCATTTTAATGTCAAATACTTTAACTCTTATTGATCCCCGACTCGCAAAATGAGTTTTAGGGAAAGGGGGAGGTGAGGTAGAACTGATATCTGATCTCTGAACGCTTGAGATTCTCTGTGTGGATACGTTAGTCAGAAAATAGACACACACTCAGTGTGCTATATAGCCTCCCCCATTACAATGATTTTTTTTTTCTTAATGCTTAGATATTCATATTATCGAATAGCATTTGCATCATCATCACTGCGACTTCGGTTTCTGAAACTAAAAAAATAATAATCTGCAAAAAATCTTCAATTCTATACTTCTGTATGATTTTAATGATTCAACTGGTAGGATATATAATTCATAGAAGAAAATAATATTACATTATTAACGTTAGTATCATCAATATTGTAAAATTATTCTGATTGATTAATGTTTTATGAAAGAGTTCAGTTGCTGCTTTGAATGTATTTAGAGCGCTAGCATGTTACCTACTGATAGAATATCGGTGAAACATGAGTTTTTCAACAAAATAAAGTCATTTTCATTGGACTCAAAACCTTTTTTCTTTCAGAATATAATAATTGCTTTGCTCACAAATTCAATTTTAAACTCATTATCAAACAGTTCGTGGTAACGAACTGTAGTAAGGAGCGATCCGGCTCAATAGTGACCAAAACTCTAAAAAATTGAATTTTGATATCAATAGCTACATCAAAAGAATCGCATTTTAATGCTGATTTTAAATATATAAGTTTCATCAAGTTTAGTCTTACCCATCAAAAGTTACGAGCCTGAGAAAATTTACCTTATTTAGGAAAATAGGGGGAAACACCCCCTAAAAGGATCTTAACAAATCGTAGGATCAGAGAACCCTACTGTCGAAGTTTCAAGCTCCTATCTACAAAAATGTGGAATTTTGTATTTTTTGCCAGAAGACAAATCACGGGTGCGTGTTTATTTGTTTGTTTGTTTGTTTTTTGTTTTTTTTTCCCAAGGGGTCATCGTATCGACCAAGTGGTCCTAGAATGTCGCAAGAGGGCTAATTCTAACGGAAATGAAAAGTTCTAGTGCCCTTTTTAAATGACCAAAAAAATTGGAGGGCATCTAGGCCCCCTCCCACGCTAATTTTTTTCCCAAAGTCAACGGATCAAAATTTTGAGATAGCCATTTTGTTCAACATAGTCGAAAACCATAATAACTATGTCTTTGGGGATGAATTACTCCCCCACAGTCCCTGGGGGAGGGGCTGCAAGTTACAAACTTCAACCAGTGTTTAAATATAATAATGGTTATTGGGAAGTGTACAGACGTTTTCAGGGGGATTTTTTTGGTTTTGGGGGTAGGGTTGAGGGGAGGGGGCTATGTGGGAGGATCTTTTCTTGGAGAAATATGTCATGGGGGAAGAAAAATTCAATGAAAAGGGCGCAGGGCGCAGGACGAATCTGGTCACGTTAGAAAAAAACGTCAAATTCAGAGCTTAATATACAATGCTGGGTGTTCGGGGCCTCTCTATTATGGAGTATAATTTGAAAATAACACAACTATACGAGCGATAAAACATATATACCACAACCATAACTCAACTAACGAAAGAACTGCTAAGAGATAACACAACTATAAAGCGAAAACAGGTGAAAACTAACGGGAAAATAAACGAACTAAGAGGTGGAAGGGGCCCAGAGAAAACATATAATCCTTTTCCAATTTTGAGCCTAACTTCCGCAAAGGGGTAATAATGTCAGAAGCCCCGAAATACCGAATTATTTTCTTTTCGAACAGTTCGTGGTAACGAACTATAGTAAGGAGCGACCCGGCTCAATAGAAAACGAAACTCTAAAAAACGGAATTTTGATGCTAAAAGATACATCAAAAGAATCGAATTTTAATGCTGATTCTAGATATATAAGTTTCGTCAAATTTAATCTTTGTCATCAAAAGTTACGAGTCTGAGAAAATTTGCCTTATTTTGGAAAATAGGGGGAAACACCCCCTAAAGGTCATAGAATCTTAACGAAAATCACACCATCGTGTTCAGCGTATAAGAGAACCCTATAGCAAAAATTTCAAGCTCCCTATCTACAAAAATGTGGAATTTCGTATTTTTTGCCAGAAGACAGATCACGGGTGCGTGTTTATTATTTCGTTTTTTTTTCCCCAGGGGTCATCGTATCGACCAAGTGATCCTAGAATCTCGCAATTCTACGGAATTGCAAAAAAAATTGTTAGAAAAATGAAAAGTTCTAGTGCCCTTTTTAAGTGACCAAAAAATTGGAGGGCACCTAGGCCCCCTCCCACGCTAATTTTTTCCAAAGTCAACGGATCCAAATTTTGAGATAGTCATTTGTATCCGCATAGTCGAAAACCATATTAACTATGTCTTTGGAATGACTCATTCCCCCACAGTCCCTGGGGGAGGGGCTGCAAGTTACAAACTTTGTCCAGTGTTTACATACACTAATGGTGATTGGGAAGTGTACGGACGTTTTCAGGGGGATATTTTTGGTTTGGGGCGGGGTTGAGGGGAGGAGGCTACGTGGGAGGATCTTCTCTTGGAGGAACATGTCATGGGGGAAGAGATATTCAATGAAAAGGGCGCGGGATTTTCTAGCATTACTATAAAAAAAACAATGAAAATATAAACACGAAAAAGTTTTTCAACTGAAAGTAAAGAGTAGCTTTAAAACTTAAAACTAACAGAGATTATTACGCATATGAGGGGGTTCAAAGAATACTTTGGCATAAAGAGCGAGGTATTTAGGAGGAGATAAATACCTTGCTCTTTATGCTAAGTGTTTTTAGTAATTTCAAGTATTTATTCCACGGCCTTTCTGATTCAGGGGTCATTCTTAAAGAATTGGGACAAAACTTAAGATTTAGTGTAAAAGGCGAGGTATTAACGAGGGGACAAACCCCGTCATATACATAATAAAAAATATAAGAGCATAAAAGTTTGTTACGTAAGTTAATTCTTAAGTTACGTATATTTTTTACTAATAAAAACTTTCATTAAAAATTAAAAGTTCTAGTTGCCTTTTTAAGTAACCGAAAAATTGGAGGGCAACTAGGCCTCCTTCCCCACCCCTTATTTCTCAAAATCGTCTGATCAAAACTAAGAGTAAGCCGTTTAATCAGAAAAAAATTAATATGCAAATTTCATTTTACTAATTAATGTGCGGAGGGCCAAAATCAAAAATGCATTAATTCAAAAACGTTCAGAAATTAAATAAAAAAAACTAGTTTTTTAAACTGAAAGTAAGGAGCGATAGTAAAACTTAAAACGGACAGAAATTACTCCGTATATGAAATGGGTTGTCCCCTCCGCAATCCCTCGCTCTTTACGCTAAAGTTTTTAATTGTTTTAAAATGTAGAATTGTGGCAAAGAATCAAACTTTAGTGTAAAGAGCAAGGGATTGCGGAGGGGACAACCCATTTCATATACGGAGTATATGAAGTGATATACGAAGTGATAAGAACTTCGGTAAATTTATGACAGTTCGTATTATTGACTTAACAATAAAGTGAACTTACCATTCGATGTCTTTTTTATGCTCTTTACAAATCTAATAATCGCTTCTATGGCAAATTCAAGTTTAAGCACTTTTTGACCTAACTTAACTTAAACTAACTTAAGCTAACCTTATTAAAAATAATTTTGGAACTGAAAAAATGTAGTATTATTTGTCGAAAACGACTAATAATTCATACTTTAATTGAAAATTCGTCATTTTCAAGAGCTCAGCAAGTCCTTAAATTTGAATTTGCCATAAAAGCGATTATTACATTTGTAAAGAGTATAAAAAATGCGCTTTATTGGTAAGTCAATAATATGAACTGTCATAAATTTACCAGAACTTCATAGGCAGAAGTAAAAATGACTTTACAAAAAAGTGAGAGAACTCTCATAAATCAATAACAAAACTTACCTTATGGGATGCTTGCTTCACAAAAGTTAAAATCAAACTGGCTGAACCCTACAATTGTGCAGAACAAGGAGAAAATTTGTCCATTCAATCGGACGTAGCATATGATTCAGCTCAAATTTATTACGAAATCAAAGTAGGCAGGGAACTCTACTGAATCAAGTGTTTATCGTCTACATTTTCATTTTACATTCGCACATTTTGTTATAAAGTAAAGATAATTTGAAAACTCAATGTCGATAGAAACTTTCATCGACATTGAAATCAAAAGAAAGAAGAGCATTATTGTCAATTTGACCATTAGACACTTTAAATATAATAAAAAAAAAGGTTTTTTCAACTGAAAGTAAGGAGGGACATTATAACTTAAAACGAACAGTGATCATTCAGTATATGACAGGGGCTGTTACCTCCTTTACACTAAAGTTTTTTATTGTTTTAAAAAGTAGAGTTGTGAGAAAGAGTCAAAATTTAGCCTAAAGAGCGAGGCGTTGAGGAGGGAACATCCCCTTTCATATACGGATAATTACTGTTCGTTTTGAGTTTTAATGTCGCTCCCTACTTCCGGTTGAAATAACTTTTTTTATTTGATTCCTAAACGTTTTTGAATTAATGCATGTTTTGATTTTGGCTCACCATACATAAATAGTTAAAATTAAATTTGGATGTTATTTTTTTTTTTTGCTAAGTGGCTTACTCATATTTTTGATCGTATTATTTTGAGAAAAAAGGGGTGGGGAGGAACCCTAGGTACCCTCCAATTTTTCGGTTACTTAAAAAGGCGACTTGAACTTTTAATTTTTTTACGAACGTTTTTATTAGTGATAAATATACGTAACTTACGAATTAACTTATGTAACGAACTTCTATTTTCATACGTATTACGTATGTGAGGGGGTTCGCCCCCTCGTCAATACCTCGCTATTTACACTAAAGCTTGAATTTTGTCCCGATTCCTTAAGAATGACCCCTGAATCACAAAGGCCGTAGGATAAATAGTTGATTTTACTAAAAAAACTACTTAAGCGTAAAGAGTGAGTTCGATTTAAGTTTTAATGCTGCTCCTTACTTTCAGTTGAAAAAACTTCTTTTATTTATTTTCACATTGCCTTTTTTAAATAATGGTAGAAAATCGTGAGCCCCTTCATGGAAATTCTCTTCTCCCATGATAAATCAGTCCATGGAAAGATCCTATCTCGTAAGACCTCTCCCCCCCCCCCCGACCAGAAAAATCTCCCTGAAAACGTCTTTACACTTTACAATAACCATTACTACATGTAAAAATTTGACAAAGTTTTGAAATTGCAACCCCTCCCCCGGGGCTGTGGGTGATTAAGTCGTCCTCAAAGATATATTTATTAAGTTTTTCGACTACACTGAACAAAAAGGCTATCTCTAAACTTTGATCCGGTGAATTTGGGAAAAAAGAGCGCGGTTGGGGGCTTATGTGACCTCCAGTTTTTGGTCAATTAGAAAGGCCACTGAAACTTTTTATTTTTTTAAAAATGAGAGGGGATACTCCGTAAAAGTAAAGAATCTTAGTGAAAATCTCACCACCAGATTCAGTGTACCAGAAAACCCAATTGTAGAGGTTTCAAGTTCCTATCTGCAAAAACTGGGCATTTAGCAATTTTTCCAAGAAAACTGATCACTGATGTGTGTTTATTTTTCTTTCTTTTTTTCCAAGGGGTGATCGTATCGAGCCCATGGTTCTATAACATCGGGAAACGTATCATTTGAGTTGTAATTGAAAGTCCTAGCGCCCTTTTTATAAAGCCCCTTCCATATACAGAGTAATTTCTGTTCGTCTTAAGTTTTAATGTCACTCCTTACTTTCAGTTAAAAAGAAAATTATTTTTTAATTTAATTCTGTGAAGGCAAGAAGGCATGGGAGTTGAAAAAAAGAGTCAAACTTTAGCATAAAGGTCGAGGCATTGAGGAGTGGACGGTTTAATTTCATATACGGTTTAATCTCTGTTATTTTTTAGTTTTCATGTCGCTCCTTACTTTCTATGAATATTTTTTTATTTAATCATCTATGAATCAGTTTTGGCAATTCCTGAACGGATTTCTTCCCATAATTCTAGAAATTATATGCTGTTACGCATATGCGCATAAACTATTATAAAGGAGGGGTACACTATTATATTTTTGTAGGCAGGGTTGCAGGTGCCTCCAAAAGTGCATTTTAATGTCAAATACTTTAACTCTTATTGATCCCCGACTCGCAAAATGAGTTTTAGGGAAAGGGGGAGGTGAGGTAGAACTGATATCTGATCTCTGAACGCTTGAGATTCTCTGTGTGGATACGTTAGTCAGAAAATAGACACGCACTCAGTGTGGTGCTATGTAGACTCTCCCGTTAAAATGAATTTTTTTTTTCTTAATGCTTAGATATTCATATTATCGAATAGCATTTGCATCATCATCACTGCGACTTCAGTTACTGAAACTAAAAAAATAATAATCTGCAAAAAATCTTCAATTCTATACTTCTGTATGATTTTAATGATTCAACTGGTAGGATATATAATTCATAGAAGAAAATAATATTAAATTATTAACGTTAGTATCATCAATATTGTAAAATTATTCTGATTGATTAATGTTAATGAAAGAGTTCAGTTGCTGCTATGAATGTATTTAGAGCGCTAGCATGTTACCTACTGATAGAATATCGGTGAAACATGAGTTTTTCAACAAAATAAAGTCATTTTCATTGGACTCAAAACCTTTTTTCTTTCAGAATATAATAATTACTTTGCTCACAAATTCAATTTTAAACTCATTATCAAACAGTTCGTGGTAACGAACTGTAGTAAGGAGCGATCCGGCTCAATAGTGACCAAAACTCTAAAAAATTGAATTTTGATATCAATAGCTACATCAAAAGAATCGCATTTTAATGCTGATTTTAAATATATAAGTTTCATCAAGTTTAGTCTTACCCATCAAAAGTTACGAGCCTGAGAAAATTTACCTTATTTAGGAAAATAGGGGGAAACACCCCCTAAAAGTCGTAGGATCTTAACAAAAATGACACCATCAGATTCAGCGTATCAGAGAACCCTACTGTCGAATTTTCAAGCTCCTATCTACAAAAATGTGGAATTTTGTATTTTTTGCCAGAAGACAAATCACGGGTGCGTGTTTATTTGTTTTTTTGTTTGTTTTTTGTTTTTTTTTCCCCAGGGGTCATCGTATCGACCAAGTGGTCCTAGAATGTCGCAAGAGGGCTCATTCTAACGGAAATGAAAAGTTCTAGTGCCCTTTTTAAGTGACCAAAAAAATTGGAGGGCATCTAGGCCCCCTCCCACGCTAATTTTTTTCCCAAAGTCAACGGATCAAAATTTTGAGATAGCCATTTTGTTCAACATAGTCGAAAACCATAATAACTATGTCTTTGGGGATGACTTACTCCCCCACAGTCCCTGGGGGAGGGGCTGCAAGTTACAAACTTCAACCAGTGTTTACATATAATAATGGTTATTGGGAAGTGTACAGACGTTTTCAGGGGGATTTTTTTGGTTTTGGGGGTAGGGTTGAGGGGAGGGGGCTATGTGGGAGGATCTTTCCTTGGAGAAATATGTCATGGGGGAAGAAAAATTCAATGAAAAGGGCGCAGGGCGCAGGACGAATCTGGTCACGTTAGAAAAAAACGTCAAATTCAGAGCTTAATATACAATGCTGGGTGTTCGGGGCCTCTCTATTATGGAGTATAATTTGAAAATAACACAACTATACGAGAGATAAAACATATATACCACAACCATAACTCAACTAACGAAAGAACTGCTAAGAGATAACACAACTATAAAGCGAAAACAGGTGAAAACTAACGGGAAAATAAACGAACTAAGAGGTGGAAGGGGCCCAGAGTAAAAATATAATCCTTTTCCAATTTTGAGCCTAACTTCCGCAAAGGGGTAATAATGTCAGAAGCCCCGAAATACCGAATTATTTTCTTTTCGAACAGTTCGTGGTAACGAACTATAGTAAGGAGCGACCCGGCTCAATAGAAAACGAAACTCTAAAAAACGGAATTTTGATGCTAAAAGATACATCAAAAGAATCGAATTTTAATGCTGATTCTAGATATATAAGTTTCGTCAAATTTAATCTTTGTCATCAAAAGTTACGAGTCTGAGAAAATTTGCCTTATTTTGGAAAATAGGGGGAAACACCCCCTAAAGGTCATAGAATCTTAACGAAAATCACACCATCGTGTTCAGCGTATAAGAGAACCCAATAGAAAAAATTTCAAGCTCCCTATCTACAAAAATGTGGAATTTCGTATTTTTTGCCAGAAGACAGATCACGGGTGCGTGTTTATTATTTCGTTTTTTTTTCCCCAGGGGTCATCGTATCGACCAAGTGATCCTAGAATCTCGCAAGAGGGCTCAAAAAAAATTCTAGAAAAATGAAAAGTTCTAGTGCCCTTTTTAAGTGACCAAAAAATTGGAGGGCACCTAGGCCCCCTCCCACGCTAATTTTTTCCAAAGTCAACGGATCCAAATTTTGAGATAGCCATTTTGTTCCGCATAGTCGAAAACCATATTAACTATGTCTTTGGAATGACTCATTCCCCCACAGTCCCTGGGGGAGGGGCTGCAAGTTACAAACTTTGTCCAGTGTTTACATACACTAATGGTGATTGGGAAGTGTACGGACGTTTTCAGGGGGATATTTTTGGTTTGGGGCGGGGTTGAGGGGAGGAGGCTATGTGGGAGGATCTTCTCTTGGAGGAACATGTCATGGGGGAAGAGATATTCAATGAAAAGGGCGCGGGATTTTCTAGCATTACTATAAAAAAAACAATGAAAATATAAACACGAAAAAGTTTTTCAACTGAAAGTAAAGAGTAGCATTAAAACTTAAAACTAACAGAGATTATTACGCATATGAGGGGGTTCAAAGAATACTTTGGCATAAAGAGCGAGGTATTTAGGAGGAGATAAATACCTTGCTCTTTATGCTAAGTGTTTTTAGTAATTTCAAGTATTTATTCCACGGCCTTTCTGATTCAGGGGTCATTCTTAAAGAATTGGGACAAAACTTAAGATTTAGTGTAAAAGGCGAGGTATTAACGAGGGGACAAACCCCGTCATATACATAATAAAAAATATAAGAGCATAAAAGTTTGTTACGTAAGTTAATTCTTAAGTTACGTATATTTTTTACTAATAAAAACTTTCATTAAAAATTAAAAGTTCTAGTTGCCTTTTTAAGTAACCGAAAAATTGGAGGGCAACTAGGCCTCCTTCCCCACCCCTTATTTCTCAAAATCGTCTGATCAAAACTAAGAGTAAGCCGTTTAATCAGAAAAAAAGTTAATATGCAAATTTCATTTTACTAATTAATGTGCGGAGGGCCAAAATCAAAAATGCATTAATTCAAAAACGTTCAGAAATTAAATTAAAAAAACTAGTTTTTTAAACTGAAAGTAAGGAGCGATAGTAAAACTTAAAACGGACAGAAATTACTCCGTATATGAAATGGGTTGTCCCCTCCGCAATCCCTCGCTCTTTACGCTAAAGTTTTTAATTGTTTTAAAAAGTAGAATTGTGGCAAAGAATCAAACTTTAGTGTAAAGAGCAAGGGATTGCGGAGGGGACAACCCATTTCATATACGGAGTATATGAAGTGATATACGAAGTGATAAGAACTTCGGTAAATTTATGACAGTTCGTATTATTGACTTAACAATAAAGTGAACTTACCATTCGATGTCTTTTTTATGCTCTTTACAAATCTAATAATTGCTTCTATGGCAAATTCAAGTTTAAGCACTTTTTGACCCAACTTAACCTAATCTTACTTAAGCTAACCTTATTATAAATAATTTTGGAACAGAAAAAATGTAGTATTTTTGTCGAAAACGACAGAAAAAACAGCAGTGGGAAAACGTAGCATTATTTTGTCGGAAAACGGCTAATAATTCATACTTTAATTGAAAATTCGTCATTATCAAGAGCTCAGCAAGTCCTTAAATTTGAATTTGCCATAAAAGCGATTATTACATTTGTAAAGAGTATAAAAAATGCGCTTTATTGGTAAGTCAATAATATGAACTGTCATAAATTTACCAGAACTTCATAGGCAGAAGTAAAAATGACTTTACAAAAAAGTGAGAGAACTCTCATAAATCAATAACAAAAACTTACCTGATGGGATGCTTGCTTCACAAAAGTTAAAATCAAACTGGCTGAACCCTACAATTGTGCAGAACAAGGAGAAAATTTGTCCATTCAATCGGACCTAGTATATGATTCAGCTCAAGTTTATTACGAAATCAAAGTAGGCAGGGAACTCTACTGAATCAAGTGTTTATCGTCTACATTTTCATTTTACATTCGCACATTTTGTTATAAAGTAAAGATAATTTTAAAACTCAATGTCGATAGAAACTTTCATCGACATTGAAATCAAAAGAAAGAAGAGCATTATTGTCAATTTGACCATTAGACACTTTAAATATAATAAAAAAAAGGTTTTTTCAAGTGAAAGTAAGGAGCGACATTATAACTTAAAACGAACAGTGATCATTCAGTATATGACAGGGGCTGTTAACTCCTTTACACTAAAGTTTTTTATTGTTTTAAAAAGTAGAGTTGTGAGAAAGAGTCAAAATTTAGCCTAAAGAGCGAGGCGTTGAGGAGGGAACATCCCCTTTCATATACGGAATAATTATTGTTCGTTTTGAGTTTTAATGTCGCTCCCTACTTCCGGTTGAAATAAAAAAATTTTATTTGATTCCTAAACGTTTTTGAATTAACGCATGTTTTGATTTTGGCTCACCATACATAAATAGTTAAAATTAAATTTGGATGTTATTTTTTTTTTTTGCTAAGTGGCTTTCTCATAGTTTTGATCGTATTATTTTGAGAAAAAAGGGGTGGGGAGGAACCCTAGTTACCCTCCAATTTTTCGGTTACTTAAAAAGGCGACTTGAACTTTTAATTTTTTTACGAACGTTTTTATTAGTGATAAATATACGTAACTTACGAATTAACTTATGTAACGAACTTCTATTTTCGTATATTTGTATTACGTATGTGAGGGGGTTCGCCCCCTCGTCAATACCTCGCTATTTACACTAAAGCTTGAATTTTGTCCCGATTCCTTAAGAATGACCCCTGAATCACAAAGGCCGTAGAATAAATAGTTGATTTTACTAAAAAAACTACTTAAGCGTAAAGAGTGAGTTCGATTTAAGTTTTAATGCTGCTCCTTACTTTCAGTTGAAAAAACTTATTTTATTTATTTTCACATTGTCTTTTTTAAATAATGGTAGAAAATCGTGAGCCCCTTCATGGAAATTCTCTTCTCCCATGATAAATCAGTCCATGGAAAGATCCTATCTCGTAAGACCTCTCCCCCCCCCCCCCCGACCAGAAAAAATCTCCCTGAAAACGTCTGTACACTTTCCAATAACCATTACTACATGTAAAAATTTGACAAAGTTTTGAAATTGCAGCCCCTCCCCCGGGGCTGTGGGTGATTAAGTCGTCCTCAAAGATATATTTATTAAGTTTTTCGACTACACTGAACAGAAAGGCTATCTCTAAACTTTGATCCGGTGAATTTGGGAAAAAAAGAGCGCGGTTGGGGGCTTATGTGCCCTCCAGTTTTTGGTCAATTAGAAAGGGCACTGAAACTTTTTATTTCCATTAGAATGAGCCCTCTCGAAACATTCTAGGACCATTGGGTCAATACGATCACCCCTGGGGGGAAAAACAAAACAAATAAGCAAACATCTGTGATATGTCTTCTGGCAAAAAAAAAATACAAAATTCCACGATTTTGTAGATAGGAGCTTGAAACTTCTACAGTATGGTTTTCTGGTACGCTAAATCTGATTATGTGATTTTCGTTAAGTTTATATGACTTCGGGGGCTGTTTTCCCAGGCTCGTAACTTTTGATGGGTAAGAATAAATTGATGAAACTTGTGTAATTAAAATCTGCATAAAAATTTGATTCTTTTGATTTATTGACATCAAAATTCGTTGTTTTTTTTAGAACTTCGGTTACCATTGAGCCGGGGCGTTCCTTACTGCAGTTTGTTACCACGAACTGTTTGATCAAAGTTTCGTGCTTAAAACTACTAATAAAAAAAAAGAAAAATAAAAAAGCACATCTTGATATGGGTGCATTTACTGCCAAAACAACATAATTCTTGTTTAATCTTCATAAAAATATAGAAATAATACAAGGGAAGGGTTGATGCAGAAGTCGATGTCTCATCTTGTTTTATTTCTGGAAATATCTTTGATCAATGCCTTTATTATGAAAATAAAAACTAAACCTAAAACGAACAGAATTTATTCTGTTTACCTCTCCCTAATTTGTTCCTCCCCCTTTGGTCTTAGAAACTTTAGAGGATTCTCATTCTATCAGAAATTGGACGTTCAAGTGCCTTTTTTAATGTTCAAAAGTGATTTGAGAGCAGCCACCTGCTGTCCTACAACCCTTTTTTTATATATTTTTTCCATTTTTAACCCCTTGGGTTATCTTTTAAACATTCCGAGGTTCCAATTTTGCAAAGAATAATTAGAAATATCAATAAATTTGTATCCAGATATGTCAAACTCCCTGAGCCCCTGGGATAAGATCCGTAAATTATGCGAACTGTCAATACTTTACAAATGTATCTTATGGTTGAAGAAGGGGGAGGGGCATGTTTGATCTTGGGATTCCAGTGGCCTTAAACTTTTGGAGATTTGTTCTTGGTCAAAAGATCATCAACATTTTGTTATCAGAAGTGGGTTCGGTTAAGGGTCCAAGAATGAACCTGCAGCTATAAGTTCTTGAGCCAAAGGGACTAATGTAAAAACAAATCATTTAACAGATTGATCCCTTTGAAATTGGTCCTTCTGTAATAAAGGGTGTTCCAATGAAAACCGATTGTCAATCTTTTTTTCGAACCAATAAAGAACGATTGAAATTCAATTCAATTGAAAGATGATTCAGCCAATGAGAATAAAAAACCCAAATTTGGTGTGGGAAGGGGTATAAAAGAAACTAGAACTTCATTGAAGGGGATAATAATAATATACTCTAGTTTTTGTGACTATTCCGCAATTTTTATGACCCTTCTAGCAGTATTCTTGATAAACGTGATCTATCAAAGGTGCATTAAATTTCTACTGTGTTTTTCTTAATCTTCGGTAACAGTAATATTAATTTCGATATATTCAAACAGATATTATTCAAGTATGACGCTCCCTTAACAATTTGTTCGTTTAACCGTCATATCTGTCTTTATCCATATTTTTTTCTTTTTTGTTATAATTCACAAGTGTTATTTTTGTGCAACCCGAGGGTGGGTGAAGGAGAAGTTGACCGAAACACACCTTCCGACAATAGTACGACCAAAAACCTGTGGATTACTGATCTGTCGTTATAACCATAGTGAGGGGATGTCACGGCTTCAACTCCGTTCCAAGATATCTGGCAAGGCTTTGCTGATGCACTTTGTTCCAAGTTCTGGCCTAAGATCTGACCACCCGTTCGTAATTTACAAATACCCCATTTTCCTAATTTTCCCGAATTACTCCCCCCCCAAATCCCCAAAGAGAACGGATACGGTACGGGTATGTCAGTCACTTATCTTGGACTTGTGCTTATTCTTCCCACCAAGTTTCATCCAGATCTCTCAGCTTTAAGAGTTTTCCAAGATTTCAGCCCCCCCAATAACACTGGAACCGGTCGGAATTCAAAATAAGAGATCTGAGTTACGAGGTCCTTCTAAATATGAAAATTCATAAAGATCCGATCATTTCTTCGTAAGTTAAAAATACCTAATTTTTTAATGTTTTAGAATTTACCCTCCCCCCAGCTCCCCCAAAGAGAGTATATCCGTTCAGGCTATGTCAATCACGTATCTAGGACTTGTGCTTATTTTTCCCGCCAAATTTCATCCCGCCTTCCACTCTAAGCGTTTTCCAAAATTTTAGGTTGCCCGCCCCCAACTCCCCCCAATGTCACCGGATCCGGTCAAGATTTAAAATAAAAGCTCTGAGACACGATTTCCATCCAAATATAAAATTTCATTAAGATCTGATTACTCCTTCGTAAGTTAAAAATACTTCATTTTTTCTAATTTTCAAATTCCCCCCCCCCCAAACTCCCCCAAAGAGAGTGGATCTGTTCCGGTTATTTCAATCACGTATCTAGGACTTGTGATTATTTTCCCCACCAAGTTTCATCCTGATCCCTCGACTCTAAGCGTTTTCCAAGATTTTAGGCTCTCCCCCCCCAACTCGCCCCAATGTCACCGGATACGGTCGTGATTTAAATTAAGAGCTATGAGACATGATATCCTTCGAAACATCAAATTTCAATAAGATCCGATCACTCCTTCATAAGTTAAAAATACCTCTTTTTTTATTTTTCAGAATTAACCCATCCCCCCAACTCCTCCAAAGAGAGCGTATCCGTTCCGGTTATGTCAATCACGTATCTAGTACTTGTGCATATTTTCCCCACCAAGTTTCATCCCGATCCCTCCACTCTAAGCGTTTTCCAAGATTTTAGGTTTCCCCACCCCATCTCCCCCCAATGTCACTTGATCCGGTCAGGATTTAAAATAAGAGCTTTAAGACACAATATCCATCCCAACATCAAATTTCATTAGGATCCTATCACCCGTTCGTAAGTTAAAAATATCTCTTTTTTCTAATTTTTCCGATTAATTTTTCCAGCCCCCCACCCCCCCCAGATGGCCGAATCGGGGAAACGACAACTTCTAATTTAATCTGGTCTGGTTCCTGATACGCCTCCCAAATTTCATCGTCCTAGCTTACCTGGAAGTGCCTAAAGTAGCAAAACCGGGACAGACAGACCGACAGACTGACAGACCGACAGACAGACCGACAGAGTTTGCGATCGCTATATGTCACTTGGTTAATACCAAGTGGAAGAAGCTGCATCAAAGCCAACGACAAAATTAGAGCTCCAAAGGCTGTCATTACGCTAAAGTCTTTTACTGTTTTAAAAAGTAGAGTTGAGATAGAGAGTCAAACTTTAGCGTAAAGAACCAGGGCACTGAGGAGGGAACAGCCCCTTTCATATGCGAAGTAATTTCTGTTTGTTTCAAGTTTTAATGTCGCTCCTTACTTTCAGTTAAAAAAAACTTGTTTTTCCATTTAATCTTCTACAAGGATTGGCTGTACTGTACAAGAACGTCCAAACACGGTCTTTTTAAGAGCTTTATCTCCTTGTGCCACCATTTTCCGATATAACAAGATGAGCCTGTAGGCATAGGGCTTGCATGATTAGCTGAAGGAGGGAACGTTGAGGAAAGAGCACTTGAAAAATATCTTATTTCGTCGGTGCACGTCTATCTGAATTATTTTCTGCTAGGGGATTATTAGAGCAAAGCCATTCTGAAGGTTCCCTTGTATGAAAATAAAATAGATTTACAATACCTAGTGTTTAGAATGGATAAAAGACAACTGGCAACCGAGCCTATCTGATACGCCTGATGTCAACAAAATGTTTTTAAAATATTGAAAAAAAAAAGTAAATTGAAATACAATAAAGAACACCAGAGTTAGGGGAAAAGTTGTTAAATTGGAACTTCTAGAGAATGCTTAAAATGAAAACATTGATTGACCAAAAGGTAATATGTGCATTCTACTACTAACACTACTACCACTGCTACTACTACTACTGCTGCTAAACTATGCCAACTACTGCTTCAATTGCATCTAATTGTAAGGTTAAAAGTATCAAGACGAAGTATCAAGAATAGTCATTGAAAAGGGACCAAAAAGAAGCAATATTTTTAAACAGCTTATCGTATCAAGGTAAAACTTGCGAGGTGCCACGAGGGGAATTTCCGACTTACCAAAAGACAACATGTACATGCTGCTACTATTATTTCTATTATTTCTGTTAGTACTACTACTGATGCAACACTACTACTGCTTTATAATAAAGCTTTGTGAAATAATGAGGCTTGTTAAAATTCAAAACCTTTTATCTATACCTGGTCTAGAATCCAATCTTTTTGTACGTAATTTTGGACACTCCTTATAAAAATGGCACTCCTAAATTTATAACAAAGGAAAATAGCAGCCGTGCGCTTAGACATTCTTTTCCTAAGAAGGAGGAGGGGGAAGAATAAAACACACTGATAGATTAATACATTTGCTACTCTACAGATTGTGGGGAGGGGGGTAGAGAATTCCTACTAACGTCGGATCAAAAAGATAAGTAATTGAAGTTTTGTATATACTTTTGACTTAACAATTTAATCTCTTGATTTAAACGATTAAAAATCTTAAACATGTAGGATAAAACCCTGATTAAAATCCTTGATTTAAAGGATGACTGCTTCCTTTCTCTGAAAAACAATATAAATACTAATTAGTTTGGTTAATATTTTAATTTGATTACCAATTAATTTGATTACTAAACACTGAAAAATAAACACTGAATAGCCTACATATTAGATTCATTTCCCAAGGTCGATTAGATTTTTCTACCCTGCCATCATTCTATAATACCAACTCCACCATGAAAAGAATGATAACCAACAATCAACATGATAGCAATTACTAATTGTTGTTTTATTTTATAGATGTGAGAGAAATTTCCAAATACAGAAGAATAATAACTAGGGGAAAAACAAGTTATAGCATCAAAAATATATTAAAAATTAGAATATAATATAAAACTATGAATAACACAAACACAAAATTAATGAACAGTTTCTACGACAAAGGCAATATTGGTATAATAGTCAGTGGCTGCAATTCAAAAAAATGTAGAGGGGGGAGAGGAGGGAATTCATTTTTTTTCTCTAAAGAAGATAAAAAATGATTTTTCAACAGCTATGGGAAGGACTCGATTTTTCCAATAAGTAAAAAAAAATTAGATACCCCCCCCCTTATTTGGCCCCATTTAAAAGACAAGAATGCTGGATTTCATCTTTTAGGCAAAACAAAAAATTGCGAGCATATCTGATCATAATGGTTTAGCTGTAACCGATTTTCCTATGCACAAGTGTGAGTCTTGAGCTATGGCTCATTTAAAGAATTGAGCTCAAACTCATTTCTATTATATCTTTCTTTTCTGACTTTGATCATTTTGTTTGAATTTAAAAATTTATTTGGATTCCAGTTTATATCGCTATCTACTTCTTCGATAATTTTTTCGTAGTTTTTAAGTTTCTTTCCACACAGCTTATCCAACCAAGACGTAAAGACAGTACATATAAAAGAATCAACAAAATAAATTTCAGCTAATAGTGACAAAACCATGGCACATAATCCAATAACAAGCAGTATACCTCTGAACCAAACTTCTGGAGGGGGTTTCAACTCCATGAAATTCTGCACAAACACAGCTGGGTATACAGTCAAGTAGGCAGATACTGATAGCTGTAGAATAGTTAGCAGAAGAAAGGGCAAGTTTGTATAAAAAGGTTTTCTGTATGGGAAACCTTTCGAAAACGAGATGGCTAAAATGATGTAAATAAACTGAGATGTTGAGAAAATTGAAAAATTTTCATAAGATGAATCTGCACCAAAATCCTCAGTGTTGTTGTATGGATAATACCATGGCTGTGATTTGGTAAGTTCTAGGGAAGTGTAAGTCGTAGCTAGTGTAACTATGACCTGACTAAGTATTGACATCAAAGGGCCAACTGAAATGAGTGACGTTGGTGGTGGTTTTTCGTGCAATTTCCCTGAAAAAAAAAATGGTTTGAATGAGTTGATTGAATTAATTGATTAAGAAACAGCTAATACTCGTATAAACTAAACAACAAAAACAAGTCGTGCTTGCTACTTATTGATAAACAATTAAACATTTGGTGCCATTCGTGCATGTTTGTAAAAGAAGAGGGCCCGTTCTTCCCTATAATTGTTTATTTAAAAATATCAGCAACTATAACTAACAAGTCGTTGTAGCACCAAGTCAACTGATGCCTGCACCTCCTCCTCCATGCTGATGCCTCCACCTCCATGCATGCTCCTCCTCCACCAGAATCGATTCAAGGCACAACTCTTTGTAATAATTAAATAAAAAAACAAGTTTTTTTTAACTGAAAGTAAGGAGCGACATTAAAACTTAAAACAAACAGAAATTACCTCGAATATGAAAGGGGCTGTTCTCCATTCAACGCCTTGCTCTTTGCGCTAAAGTTTGACTCTTTTTCTCAACTCTACTTTTTAAAACAGTAAGAACTTTAGCGTAAAGAGCAGAGCGTTGAAGGGGGAATAGCCCCTTTCATATACGGGATAGTTTCTGTTCGTTTTAAATTTTAATGTCGCTCCTTACTTTCAGTTAAAAAAAAACTTATTTTTTTTTATCTAGTTTCTAAACGTTTTTTAGTTAATTCAGGTTTTGATTTCGGCTCTCCACAGATGAATTAATAAAGCGAAATTTGCATATTTATTTATTTGGCTAAATGGCTTTCCCATAGTTTTGATCGAAAATGATTTTGAGAGAAAAGGAGGGGGAGGAGGCCCAGTTGCCCTCCAATTTTTTGGGTACTTAAAAAGGCAACTAGAGCTTTTAGTTTTTTACGAACATTTTCATTAGTAAAAGATATACGTAACTTACGAATTATCTTACGTAAAAACTTCTATATTTGTATGTTTTTATTATGTATATGAGATGGTTCGCCCACTCGTCAATACCTCGCTCTTTACACTAAAGCTTAAATTTTGTCACCTGAATGACAAAGGCCGTAGAATAAATAGTTGAAATTGCTAAAAATACTTTAGCGTAAAGATTGAGGTATTAGGAGGTGAACCCCTTATATACGTAATATTTTCTGTTTGTTTTAAGTTTTAATGCTACTCCTTACTTCCAGTCAAAAAAACTTTTTCATATTTTTTTTTCATTGTTTTTTTTTTTTTTAAATAATACTAGAAAATGCTGTGCCCTCTTTATGGAAATCTTCTTCCCCCATGACAAATTACTCCATGGAAAGTTTCCCCCACATAACACCCTCTTCTCAACCCACCTCCCAATCAAAACATCCCCCTGAAAACGTCTGTACACTTCCCAATAACCATTACTATATGCAAACACTGGTCAAAATTTGAAACTTGCAGCCCCTCCCACGGGGACTGTGGGGGAGTAAGTCGTCCCCAAAGACATAGTTATAAGGTTTTTTGACTATGCTGAATAAAATGGCTACCTCAGAATGTTGATCCGACGACTTTGGGAAAAAATGAGTTTGGGATGGGGCCTAGAGGCCTTCCAATTTTTTTGGTCACTTAAAAAGGACACTAGAACTTTTCATTTCCGTTCGAACAATCCCCCTCGCAAAATCCTAGGACCACTGGTACGATCACCCCTGGAAAAAAAAAAAAACACGCATCCATGATTTGTCTTCTGGCAAAAATACAAAATTTCACATTTTTGTAGATAGGAGCTTGGAACTTGTACAGTAGGGTTCTCTGATACGCTGAATCTGATGGTGTGGTTTTTGTTAAGATTCTATGACTTTTAGGGGGTGTTTCCCCATATTTTCTAAAATAGGGCAAATTTTATCAAGCTCGTGACTTTTGATGGGTAAGACTAAACTTGATGAAACTTATATATTTAAAATCAGCATTAAAATGCGATTGTTTTGATTTAACTATTGGTATCAAAATTCCGTTTTTTAGAGTTTTGGTTACTATTGAACCGGCACGAACTGTTTGATAATGTGATAAATTTTTAACCCATGTCATATACAAAGATGACACTTGTGGATTATCACAAAAAAAAGAAAAAAAAAGAAGAAAATACAGTGCATACATAAAAACTTAACAATTTAAAGAGCAGAGTAAATAAAGGAAAAAAATTCAAGAAACAGAAACATCAGAAAGGCGATCATGAAAAAAGGCGGATAAGACGGCTAACGGACCAATACTTAAAGGATCGTCATTTAATAAGATAGAAAATAATACTTAAATAATGTCTGTTACTAACTATATCAAAATTAATATTACATTTACCAAAGATTAAGAAAAATACAGTAGAAATTCAATATACCGGTGATCGATCACATTTATCAAACATACTGCTAGCACAGCCATAAAAATTACGGAATAGTAAAAAAAACTAGAGCATATTATTATTATCCCCCTCAATGAAGTTCTGGTTTCTTTTAAATTGGCTCTTATTACCCATTTCCACCCAAAATTTGGGTTTTACATTTTCATTGGTTGAATCGTTTTTCGGTTGAGTCAAATTTCTGGTTGAATCATCGTATGTATTCGTTATTTGTATTCTGAACCTGGTCTATAATGGCACATCATTGTGAGATAATGAAAGCATGTGAAAATATATCTTGTAAGATGATGTAAAAGCCTAGATGAAAACAGATTGAAATATGAAAATCTGATTAACAGAAACTTTCTGTGTATCATAAAAAGGAATTTAATTTTCATAGTGTTTTCTTGTAGTTTTGTATATAGCCTAGGGCTACATCTGGCCCATTAGGGGAAGGGGCTGCAACTGTAAAGGTTGTGACCAATCATACTTGGAGCTGACTGAAAAGTCGAATGGTATTACTCTTTGGTTAATAGAATGCCCCCTTCAAAAGAGGAAAAACAAGTTCCAAGTCAATAAAACAAATTAGCAATTTTTTTTAGCAACCTTTGTTACAGAAGGACCTATTTCAATGATTTTTTTTACATTAGTCCCCTTGGCCCAAGAACTTATAGCTGCAAGTTAATTCTTGAACCCCTAACCCAACCCCCTTCTGACAACAAATTTTTATGATCTTTTGAACCAAAAAAAAATCTATAAAAGTTTGACGCCACTGAAATCCCAAGATCAAACATGCCCCTCCCCCTTGTCAACTATAAAATACGTCTGTAAAATATTGAAAGTTTGCATAATTTATGGATCTTATCCCAGGGGCTTAGGGAGTTTTGTCATACGTGGATGCAAATTTATTGACATTTCCAGCTATTCTATGCAAAATGGGAGCCTCAAAATGTTAAAAAGATATCCCAAGGGGTTACAAATGGGCAAGATATAAAAAAAGGTTGTAGGACAGCGGGTGGTTGCTGTCAAATCACTTTTGAATATCAAAAAAGGCACTTGAACTCTCAATTTCTGATAGAATGAGAATCCTCTAAAGTTTCTACGACCAAAAGGGGGAGGAGCGGATTTAAACAGAATAAATACCGCTTGTTTTAGGTTTAATTTTTATTTTCACAATAAAGGCATAGACCAAAAATATTCCCAGAAATACAACAAGATGAGATACCAGCTTCTGCATCCCCCTTCCTAGCATTATTTCTATATTTTTATGAAAACCGGATAAGAATTACGATGTTTTGGCGGTAAATACGCCCGTTGAGGCATCTAGTCCCCTCTGCAAAATGATCCCCCAACGCCTCCTTCTTAATAGCTGATATGCACTTAAACATCATTGAATATAATCTTATGAAATACGAAAAAATTATATTAGATAAATGAAGGTTTAAAATAAATATCTGTCTGCAATAAGAAGTAAGGTATCAACCAGCAGAACCTTTATTCAGGTTCAGTCTACCTGAACTTAGATGAGAGCTTAATTTCTACCAACCCCTCCCCTATATCCTTTCCTATATTTATCTGAAGGCTCGTGGAAACTTAGAAAAATTTGATTATTCAAATGCACTCTTTCAGGCATCTGGTACCCCCCTCCCCCGTTTGAACAATGACCCTCCTTCATAAGACATGATGAACAATTATACACTTTTCTTCATTCATTTTATTTGTCAGTGATTTACCTTCTAGTGTTCAATTTTATATTTGGGTAGAATTTTCCGGAGATAATTGTCGTGGGAAGGGGAGTTTCAAACTTCGGGGGGGGGGGGTAAATCACGGGGGAAATAAGTCTGATCCCAATACAAATACTTCACGGTTTTCTTTTTTTACATACCGAAGAGCTATTTTACTTTCCCTAGGTATATTAACTTCATTATTTAAGTTATATGTGTCATAAAAGATTAAAAGTAATAGAATGTACCTTCAAATGATCCTGTGAGTGCAAACACAGATGATATGGCGGTGATTATAAATAAATCAATGTATAGAAACTCCAAATCGGTCAGGTTTGTACCCAACTGATAGAGCATCATGCAACAAATGAACTGAGTCAAACTGTAAGAAGCCATATACTTAAACATTCCAAATGAGGTAACAAGAGCACAACGGCATTCTCGGAGGAGTTCAGCGACGCATGCTATGGATGCCTCTTTGGATGTGAATGGGGAGGCCACCGAAGCTTCCGTTTCTGTTAGTGCGATCCCAGCGTGAGCTGCTTTCAATGCGCCACAGTCATTTGCCCCATCCCCACACATTCCTAAAAGTAAATAGCGATGAAATATTATATTAGTTTATATTATATAGGTCTTATCTTGTTGTAAGTTTTTCTGCTTTTATAAATTTATGTTTTGCTGAGGATGGTAGTTGGACATAGGGCGGGAATATTCATTTTAATTAGATTTCCACTGTCTTAAGAAAAGAATTCCCTTTTGTTCTTCTTGTTTTTGGTGTTTCCTAAAAGTAATTAGTAATAGCAATAATAAATTACACAAGAACATTAAAATAGAAATATACTAAAAATAAAAGTAAAGTGATTAAACAAATTCATTAAAGAACATGAGCAGTTTGAACCTAGGAGTGAGGATGACTTGTGGATGTAGGATTACCCAAAATCAACATCAAAGCATTGCACGCATGGAGGGAAATTTAAGCTTTGTAGTGGGAGTCTAAGTTTACGAAAGGATAGAGGAACTGGAATCTTGCAGTTTAAATCGGTTCAACAGAAACATAAACAACCATATTTATCTAAATAAATAAGGAAAAATTGAAATTTACATAGCCAGATGTATAAAAAAAATATATAGGAGAAATACAATCCTTGGTAGTAGTGGGCACAAAAAAATAAAGACGGAAAAGAAATGGGGTTCAAAAGTCATAAGAAAATAAGCTAAACCATGTGGCACCAAACAGCTTGAGAAGTTATAGCTTCCCTTTTGAAAGAAAAAACATGTAGCTTTCCTTCTAGAACATGTTGCACCAAACAGCTTAAAAAGTTATAATTTTCATTTTTAAGGAAAAAGATGTAGATTTCCTTCTAAAACAATGTGGCAACAAACAACTCAAGCAGTTGTAGCTTCCATTTTGAATGAAAAATATTTATCTTTTCTTCTAAAACGTGGCACCAAACAGCTTAAAAAGTTGTAACTTTCCTTTTGAAGAAAAAACATGTAACTTTCCTTCTAAAACCTGTGGCACCCAACAACTTAAGCGGTTGTAGCTTTCCTTTTGAAGGGAAAATATGTAGCTTTTCTTCTAAAACATGTGGCATCAAACAGCTTAAAAAGTCGTAGCTTCCCTTTTGAGAGAAAAATATGAAGCTTTCCTTCCAAAACATGTGGCAATAAACAGCTTAAGAAGTTGTAGCTTTCCTTTTGAAGAAAAACATTTAACTTTCCTTCTGAAACATGAAGCACCAAATAGCTTAAGAAGTTGTAGCTATCCTTTTAAAGGAAAAACAATTAGCTTTCTTTCTAAAATATATGACACCAAACAGCTTAAGAAGTTTTTTCTTTCCTTTTGAAGGAAAAACATGTAGCTTTCTTCCTAAGAAATTTGGCACCAAGCAACTTCAGAAGTAGTAACTTTTCTTTTGCGGCAAAAAAATTTAGCACTCTTTCTAAAAAATGTGACACCAAACAGCTTAAGAAGTTGTAGCTTTCTTTTTAAAGGAAAAACATGCAGCTTTCCTTCTAAAACATGTGGCACCAAGCAGCTTACGAAGTTATAGCTTTCCATTTGAAGGAAAAACATGTAGCTTTCCTTCAAAAACATGTGGCGCAAACAACATAGGAAGTCGTAGCTTTCCTTTTGAAGGAAAACATGTAAATTTCTTTCTAAAACATGCGGCACCAAAGAGCTTAAGAAGTTGTAGCTTTCCTTATGAAGGGTAAATATGTAGCTTTCTTTCTAAAACATGTGGCACCAAACAGCTTAAGAAGTTGTGGCTTTTTTTTAAGGAAAAACATGTAGCTTTCCTCCTAAAGCATGTGGCACCAAACAGCTTAAGAAGTAGTAACTTTCCTTTTGGGGTAAAGAAATTAGCTTTCTTTCTAAAACATGTGGCACCGAACAGCTTAAGAAGTTGTACCTTTCCATTTGAAGGAAAAACACGTAGCTTTCCTTCTAAGACATGTGGCATCAAACAGCTTAAGAAGTTGTACCTTTCCATTTGAAGGAAAAACGCGTAGCTTTCCTTCTAAAACATGCGGCACCAAACAGCTTAAGAAGTTGTAGTTTTTTTTTGAAGGGAAAACATGTGGAACTAAACAGATTAAGAAGTTGTATCTTTATTTTTGAAGGAAAAACTTGTAGCTTTCCTCCTAAAACATGTGGCTTTACCTGAATTCCCTCGCTATCAGGTCAAATATACCCCCCTTTCCTGATAACAAACATTATGTATAAACAATATTCGATTTGCATAACTTACAGCCCTTACCCCAAGGGTTTGTGGGAGGATGTCATCCCCAGATATACATTGAATAAACTTTTGAACTATGCTAGAGAAGATGGTTGCCTCAAAATTTTGAACGGATATCTTTTGTGACAAAAGATGCATGGGAGAGGGTTTGGTTGTACTCCTATCAGTTTTGGCTCTTTAAAAGGGCGTTAGAACTTCCAATACCAATTGAATGGCCCCTTCAGAAGTTTCTACGAAAATGCCATCCATACAAAGTTCTATGTTAAAAAAAAATAAAAATAAGTAATATATTGTACCCGCTTCGCTCGTTACTTAGGCAGCGCTATTGCGCTGCCTAAGCTAATAACTACATTATGCATTGTAGCTGTATGTAGTTGTATTCTATACCTGGAGTCTGCTCCAGGTATAGATGGAATACCAACCGCACTTTGGAAGTGGGGACGGGTGTGACTGCTGCCTGTTATAGCAGGGATGTTTTCCGGTATATTGAAGAGTGCAGAATGGCCCTTGTCTTGGGCTACGTCTGTTCTAGTGTCGTTATTTAAAAAGGGGGATAGATTCGACCATGGGAATTATAGAGGTATAAGCCTAAGTAATATGCTTAGTAAGGTTTTTGCTGTAGTGTAGATAATGTTGTAGGTTGTAGGTGGGTAGGTAAGGTTGTAGGATAGATAATTGGATAGACCAAAATAGAATTTTATCAGATTCGCAGGCAGGGTTCAGAAAAAGCTATAGTCCTATAGATCAGATTTTTATTTAATTGGGGATGACTAGGAAACAGGTTAGGAGAAAATAGGGCAGGCTATTTGTTGCATTTTTGGATTTAAAAGGGGCGTTTGATGGAGTGGATAGAAGTTTAATGATAGAGTCGTTGTTAGCATTAGGGCTACCAAGCTCATTTGTTAAGATTATAGCATCATATGTATAATATAGTTAAGATCGTAGTACGAGTAGGCAAGGATTTCTCTAGGGTTATTAGGAGTAGACTTGGTGTTAAGAAGGGATGTACAATTCCCCCAAGGCTATTTTCATTGTATATTAATGATTTTGAAGAATATTTGTTTGGCAGAGGCACCCCAAAAGTTAAGCTTTCAAGTGCAAGCGTTATGGCATTACTTTTTGCGGATGACATAGCATTAGTAGCGGAAAGTAAAGCAATTTACAACAACTGCTAGATCTAGCATCTTCTTATTTTAGGATTAAGAAGCTAGTGTTAAGCATAAAGAAGTCGATGGTAATGGTTTTTAGAAAAAGTGGAGAACAGATAGATTCACAGTGCCAGTTTACGTATGAAGGTAGGACAGTAGACTACGTAGATGAATTTCAGTACTTAGGTTGTAGGCTTTCGTCAGATGGGAAATGGATAAAACATCTCAAGATAGAAGAAAGTAAGGGAAATAGACTACTAGGATTGTAAAGTAAAAGTAGTATCAAAGAAATTAGGGATGTAGGACTGCTAAAGTATGTTTTTAATGCTAGGGTTAGATCGGCTTTTCATTACGGGGCGGAGCTTTGGGGGTTTAATAAGGGGTTGAATTTAGAGAGAGTGCAGTTGAGGTTTTTTAAGCGTATGTTAGGCCTTGGTAATAAGTTTAATGGATTAGTACTAAGAGGGAATATAGGAATAAAATGTCTGAGCCGGAGTTGGTTAATTAGTATGGTTAAATATTAGGAAAGGGTATCATCGATAGAAGATAATAGACTAGTTAAACACACATTTTTAATGATGCTTCAAGATAGGAGGAAGGATTCGTGGCCAAATCAGGTGAAGAATATATTAGACCGTGCAGGGCTAGGTAATTGCTGGAATGAGGGAAAGGGGATAGGAGAGATGGTAGGGACTGTATCTAGGTTAGTTGCTACTAGGCTAGAATCTCAGGTTTGGGAAAAGGATAAAATCAATAAAACTAAAATCAATAAGGATGCTGGGACTGTTTTGAAAAACGGTTCATTTTAGTTTTATTGATTTTATAATCTTGTAAGTTGTTTTTTATTATATATCTGTATTGCTGAGGACGGCCCTTGGACTTCGGGCCGAAATATTCATTCTAATTTGTTTCCCACTGTCTTGAGAAATTCCCTATTTTTCTTCTTGTTTTTGGTGTTTGCTATTTAAATCATCACTCTTTTTCCTCCCTCCCACCAATTTCCTATTTCCCTTATATCCTTTTTTATGAAGGATATAATTTCTATTCTACATTTCTATTCTACTTCTATTCTACAGTATTCTATTTCTATTCTACATTTTCCATATTCACTGCATTCACCATCTTAACTCCTATTACTACCTAAGAAAGTGAAGCTAAGCGATACCCTTGATTGATCTTCTAAATACCTAATATAATCTCTTCATTCTCATTTATTCCTAGTCTAAGCAGCTTATTCTTCTTAGTATTCATTTTCAAGCCTGTTCTTATACGCTGAACTATGAAAACATCTGAAAATTCATCCATTTGGCTACAATTCTCCTATAAGGCAATTGAATCATCTCCAAAATCTAAATCTTGGGGAGTTCTAACTTCCCATTTTTTTTTATCATATCCTCCCGTAGCCTTTGCCGTGTTTCTAAAAATAAAAGTCCATCCAAGCAGTTCATAAAAACAGGGATAGGTCACAACCCTGCCTAACTCTTAACTGTAAATTGAGTCAACTAATAGCCTCACTTATGACTTTAACCTCGCCTAACTCTAATCCCTTTACTTTGTAGATCTTGGATGAAACCTTCCATAACGCTTTCCTATCACCCAAATCCATTACCTGCTCTTAATATATAAAAAAGAAGACTAAAGGGTCTCATATTCAAAATTCTCAATTATGAATTACCCATTTTTTCAATTATTATTCTCTACCCAATTCTCTTATTATTCAATTACCCAATCCTCAATTATTTTTACCCATCAATAAAAAAAAAACGGATGGAGCACAAAAAAGAGGTAAAACACAAAGGCACTAATTCTTCTGACAGAAACAAAACAAAAACAGAACAACCAGAAGCAAATGCCAACAGACGATGGTTAAATTCCCGTTTATATGCCACTGTACGGCTATATTTCAAAGAAGACCGCTATTAAAAATGGTAAGGGAGTAACCACCGCATCATCAGTTTTGACCGTCCAATAAGATGGTCTAGATATACAATGTCATCCGCGATGCTCAACAGTAGAATCACCCAGTGTAACGCTCTGACCAGCGTCAGATCTCAAATTAAACAGCAGTACCTCAGACTTTTCAGTATACTCTTGTTCTAATAGTCTAAGAGTGATCGTTTCGTCAACGTATCACAGTCATTTCTCAAAACCACACTATTTTTTCTCAGCTCAACGGTAGAATCACCAAGTGTCAGATCACCGTCAGATCTCAAAATAAACAGCGGAACTTCAGACTTTTCAGTATACTTTTTTTGTAATAGTCTAAGACTGGGTAATTGGTCAACGTATCTTCGCCATTTCATAAAACCACACTATTTTTTCTTAGCTAAACAGTAGGATCACTAAGTGTAACGCTCCGACCAGCGTCGAATCTCAAATTAAACAACAGAACCTCATACTTTTCAGTATACACTTGTTCTAATAGTCTAAGAGTGAGTATTTTGTCTCTTAGTCTAATTAGTCTAATTAGTCTAATTAGTCTATCTCTTAGTCTAATTAGTATCCTCATGCCAAATAATTTGCTTCCTACGGAAATCAAGCTAATACCCTAGCAATTCCTACACTCAATTGTATCCCCTTTCTTATAATGTATCTAATTATAAGAACTCGATTAGTAGGTATTTCCATTTTTTCTCACATTATATTCTTAATCTTCAGTATCTTATTTACTACTTCAGAACCCCCATATCTTAAAATTCTCTTATAACGCTACGAGTCCCCGAGGCCTTATCATTGACAAGTTCTTTTATTACGGTTCTAGCTCCTCCTTGCAAAAAAAAACAATCTTCCTTCACATCTGAACTATCAAAATTTTCCACATTCTTTATGTCCTAACTTACAGCTTTATCATGGTTTAATACGTTATAAAATGTTGTCTACTTTCCTGACTTTGCACTTATCCTTGTAAGAACTATTCCTCCTTTCCGTAAAAGATCAATGCTTCTTGTACCTTTTTCTTCCTTCTCTTCTGTCTTTTAGCGTGTCCTCATCTCTTCCAGCCAACTTGAAGAATTTCGCTAATATTTCAAACTGGTTTTCCAAATTTTCAAAAACCTCTTTACTGCCTCGCAAACAATTTCCTACAATTATTCATCCTAACTTCTAGATTTTAAAATGCTGGGCTCCCTAGTTTCATATTAAACTATTCCTGGAAAGTTTCCCGTAAATTTTCATCCTGGGGTCAACCAACGTCATAATCTCCTCGAAGGTAATAAAACTTCCTGAATATCAGTCTTGAATTAACTCTACACTATTATAGGACGATCTTTAAATTTAACATCAACGAAATAGCGCTCTTGCATAACTAAGCGTACTGTATTAAATCCTGCCAGTCTTGGCGTTCACGATAGCGCAATAGGGTCAGTCCTATGAATATCATGTCAACTTAGAGCCCATTTTATGACCAAGGGCCATTTTGATTGTTACTAGATTATTGCACCTATGAAACTGCAGATGTCTATTAACAATGCTTCTTTCCTTCCTTATATCAAGTTTCCGTATAGGTTTCAACATTCATTACAAAATATATTACAGTTTTAACAAAACCATAACTATATTATGAAATGTAAATTATTAGTATTTCTTTATTTTTGAGCCTACGCCACCAAGAAAAAATCGAATTTTTTTTCAGAGGGACAACACTAAATATTTGATTTTAAATATTTAATTAAATATAAAAACAAGTTTTTTTTAACTGAAAGTAAGGAGCGAGATTAAAACTTAAAGGAACAGAAATTATTCTGTACATGAAAGCGGCTGTCCCCTCCTGCACTCCCCGCTCTTTACGCTAAAGTTTTTCATTCTTTTAAAAAGTAGAGTTGTGAAAAAGAGTGAAATTTTAGTGTAAAGAGCGGGTCGTTGAGGAGGGGACAGCCCCTGATGGTTAAGACTAAACTTGTGAAAGTTATACATTTAAAATAAAGATAAAAATGCAATTCTTTTGATGTATATATTGATATCAAAATTCTGTTTTTTAGAATTTCGGTTACTATTGAGCTGGGTCACTCCTTACTACAGTTCGTTACCACTGCAATGATTTTTTCGATGTACTATTCAGTTTATACGCATATTGACCCAAACACCTAAACAAAAATATAAATAAACAAAAACTTCTTAAATAGAGCAAACAATAAGTTCATTTCATCTTCTTTCTTTTCTTCATCTGATTCAACGATGGTCTTTGTATATGCTCAGATTGAACTTCGCCGGTGGTTTCACCTGACGACCAGAACGAGTTGCCGTCATTTTTTTTTTTTTTTTTTTTTTTTTTTTTTTTTTTTTTTTTTTAATTAGTACAATATGTTCATTTCATCTTCCTTTTTTTCAGTTAATTCAGTAAAATAAGTTCATCTCATCTTTTTTTTCTAATTAGTACAATAAGTTCATTTCATCTCCTTTCTTTTATACGTGTGATTCAACGATGTTTTTTTTTTTGTATATGCTCAGATTCAACTTCGCCGGGGGTTTCACCTGACGATCAAAACGAGTTGCCGTCGTGCTTCTTCCGTGGTTAATCTGCTCTGCCTGAGCCGGATCCATGGCCTCCGCCTCTTTGTCTGTGACACCTTGCTTTGGTATCGGAGACTCCGTTGTAGGGGGTCCATAGTCTCCTGGGAATCAGCTAAGAAATTGGGAACGTTCTTGGATAGCCAGACGCTCACTGGTCCGGTGTGGTCCTTGAAGAATTGAGAGGTTTCGACTTGGCAACTAGTACCATTGTGTAGGTCAGTCACCGTCGGGTCTTGTCTTGGTTTGATGTGTATTCTGTTGCAGTGGAACATCCCTCCTTCTTCGAGACGCACATAGTATGAACGAGGGCTGTCGCCAGTCCTGCAAACCGTTGCCTTTTTCCAGGTTCCCTGGTCAGTCAGCTGGACCCACACTTTCTGACCCGTTTTCAGTGGTTCCATATTCCTTGCATGCTGATTATAGTGTTTACTTTTTGCCTCTTGGGCCTTCTCCCTCTGTTGTCTGAATCGGTCAAATTGGAAGGCTCCTGGTTGCAACGTTTGTGTGATGCTGGGCAGGATTGATCTCAGTTGGCGTCCCACCATTACTTGAGCCGGGGCAAATCCATTGATGGGTGTGTTCCGATACTCCAATAGTGCCAGGTACGGGTCACTCTTGCTCTCAGCGGCCTTCACCATGAGTGTTTTTGCTGTTTGAACAGCCTTTTCACTCATGCCGTTGGACTGTGGGTAGTTTGGGCTCGAGGTTGAGTGGATGATTCCCCAGTCGATGAACGGTTTGATTTAACCGTCCTTATTTCTTCTTCTTTAAAGAAATAGAGTTAACCTTTATTATTGGTATGAAAATAGTTTAAAATAGGTCCAGTTTCACAATCAATTTGAATATTTCTTAGGAAAAAGAACATCAGGGCTTTTCCAGATTCAAACATGCAACAGACATTTCACTAATTTTGCGCTGTATGAATGTCACCTTCTCTGTTTAGATTAGAAAATGCAATAATTGACGGAGTCCTAAACGGCTGATTGTGCCGTTTTTATTTGTACGGATTACCCTTTGACAAGATGACAGTCGTTATTATTTATAAGTAAGCCACAAAGATGTGAACAAAAGAAGAGGTCACAGTAAAAATCCGTAGAGGAACTGTCTAAGCATAACTTGGTATGAGTATTTGGTACCAAATCATAATGCGTTTCTTGGAAATTGGCCAAAATAGAAGCTTTAAACAGGGTGTAAGGTAAGAGTGATAGAAAGTTTCATGGCCATGTTGGATGGCAGAAACAGGCGCAGGGGAAGGAGGGATAAGGGTCTATGCCCTTCCCGAAGTCTTGTTATTTCAAAAAAATGTCCCGAACTTTTTTTTAAATTTCGCATATAATTTATCTATGGTTGATTATTTTTTAATTTATGCCCCTTCTCTAAGAAATAAACTCCAGTGAATTTACTTGCTAGATAAACATGGGATTCAAAGCGGAATAACAGAGAAAAAAAAAATATTAACGAGTCACTCTCATTTTTGTCGTCTTATCTCTTTTACATGGTAGTAAGATATATATGTATCTAAAAAATATTTTATCACAAGCCCGTATTGGCCTGGTCTTTATTACTCAGTAAAAAAAAAAAAACAAGAAAAAAAAATGAGAAGGTTGAGAAAACAATTTGACATCAAAAATACAAAATGACTCAAAAACACATCAAAAACACAAATTCATATGAATTTGATTAAAGAATACATTTAAAATGTGTAAGCGGTAGCCTATTCTTGTAACTTGAACCTGCACTAGCTAAACAATAGTATAATGTACCGAAACCTGGAGTACTTGTTACTTAAAAGGGTATCTTTTTTCCAGTGGAACCAAAGTTTTCATATCGAAAATTATATAGCACCTATAAAGGGAGAAACATTGGGCTGCTTCAAACAGCTGACTCTCTAATCAACGTCTGGTCCGGCCAAGGAATTCTTTATTTGTTTTTCCTGTTTTGTCTACCAAATCTTCCACTATAATTATGTGATAATGAAAACATGTAACCTCCTTACCAACACAGTATCCAAGGTCCTGAAATCCAGTAACAATTTGTTGTTTTTGGTCAGGAGTCATTCTGGCAAAAATGGAGGCTTTTGCAAGTATCCGAGGGATCAGAGAGGGGTAATAAAGACGAATAATGTCAAATGCTTGTCCATCCAAGGCAAGACAATAGGAACAGACATCCTGTTTGTTATACTAGAAAAAAAGATTTGATTGAACTGTGACAGACTAAAAAACATCTTTATTGATTTAAGCTTTCTTTTTTCTTAAAAAAAAATAAAAAAAAAAAAAAAAAAAAAAAAAAAAAAAAAAGAAAAAAAAAATGAAGACTTAAGACACTCAGAGGCAGCACTACCAGAATTTTGGGAAAGGGATGGTCATTTTTAACGACTGATATTGATGATTTTACTATTAAAATTACTTCATTTTGTCTTTATCAACTGAAATCAACCACATCTATTGATTTTCCAGCATTTACTTCCATCAGATCATACAAAAAAAAAAAAAAAAAAAAAAAAAAAAAAAAAAAAAAAAAAAAAGATACAAAATACACCTAATACAAAAAAATTGGGCCAGTAAAGCAGCAGCGATTCGTACAACTATTTTAGTGACTCAGCTTATTCTTATCGACTGACTAAAATATTTGGGAGAGGTCATTATCTTCTTCCCTCATACCTGACGTCCCTGAAAGCACCATTAACAGAAATTTTAAGAAATCAAATTTGACCAAGTCCATACAACAGTGTTGAAGTTAAAGAGGGGAGCTTTGAAAAGAATGAGAGTGAATAGAAAAGCGCCACCCTCTGTGTTGGACTTGAACGGCTGGGCGCTCTAGTGAGTACCTAGTAGAAATAGTATTATTGTATGTTTAGATTTTACTAATGATCTGTTTTTCAGTTTTCAGTTTGGTTTTGATTGCACCAATCATCTCTTTTTTCTTTCATCTTTTGAATATTAGTGCGTTCCCCCTCTTCTCCAATTTGTAGTGACAAAAATTTTCTTCAAAATTCTGTTTTTTACCCCCCTTGTCTTTAACCCCCCCCCCCCGAAATTGTTTTTGGATATGGCCCTGCTTCCACTATCCTCAAATTTTCGGAAAATTTTCGGGGGGGGGGGAAATGATCTGTTTTTCAGCTTTCAGTTTGGTTTTGATTGCACCAATCATCTCTTTTTTCTTTCATCTTTTGAATATTAGTGCGTTCCCCCTCTTCTCCAATTTGTGGTGACAAAAATTTTCTTCAAAACAGACTGTCAAAAAGAAAGTCAATTAGGAGTAGATCTGAAAAAGATAACTTTTTTAGTTTTTTTTTTTAATTTGAAATAGTCGAAAAACTCAACAAAATGCTTCAAATACAATTCAGACAGTTTGTCTATGTCATCATTAAAATCATTCTTTCCCCCATAATTCCTTGAATTTGCACCCCTGATTATTGAGGACAAGTGACTCTACTGAGCACCCTATCGGAGAGAATGGGAGGTTAAGATAGCTACGATCAAGCAGAAGTTAAACCTGAGAAGCATATCCATCCATTCTCCGATATGAACCAAACCAAAAATATCTCTTTATTGGACAGGGTCAAGACTTAGAAGTGAATATATTGCTTCAGCTTCATAACTAGATCGACAAAAGTATCCTGCACACATAAAATGTTAAAAGTGATTACCAAAGGTCTTATATTTTCAAAGCTTAGAAGCTTACATTTCCTGTCTCTTTTTGAGGTTTCATACCTTTTTACTCTCCAGAAACGTAGCCAGACTTGGTATCCTATTGCGTCAAACCCATTTCCCTAGATTTTTCAAATATATATTTGATTTTTTTTTAAATACGCCAAAAAAAATTAAAGTGCCCCTCTCCCACATTACGAAACAGATTTTTCCACATCTTCCTTTGAAAGTCGTAGAAATCCCACTCTTCATTTTCATAAACTAGCACAAGTATACTTTTTTTGAAAAACCTCAAATTGGTGGATTATAAAAAGTACAATTATTTGTTTATATCCTACTATTAAACATTTATCAGCTACATAGGTAGCTTTCCTATGCAACAAACAAGTATCATCAGTTTATAAGCTTTGAAAATACCACTAAAATTAACTACTCCTCGTAGTACAAAGTGGCCAGATTCAGAGTCTGTATTAGTTTCATGGCTGTATTTCAGTGACAGCAGTAGCTACAAAGAACAAAAAAGAACAGTAAAAACGAAACATGCCCCATAGAAACAAAAAAAAATGTTAAAAAAAACTGGCAAGTGAGAATAGATTGCCAATTCCAGCTAGTTAAGTAGTGATGATATTTTCTAAATTAGTCCTACCGTCCTGAGAGAATCCGGAGTAGTTATTTTAGGTATTGCAAGCTTCTCCTTTTCATTTTCTTCTCCTTTTTCATCTTCTTTTTCTTTTTTCCTTTTTTTCTTCTTCTTCATTTACTTTTCCTTTTCAGCTTCTCCTTCTCATTCTCCCGTAAACGGATTCTAATTAATAGATACGATATACCTGATATAGTCTTAAAGTTGGAAAAGCTACACCGATAGCTCTCAGGTGCTGCTCTTGATGGGCTTTCTCCATATAATCGTCTTGTTAATTTTTTTCTATAATTATCTTTCGTTTGTTGTTCTTTTTCTATTCTTTTTTTTTGTAAATATCAATTCTCGTGTGTATTTGATGTTGAAATTTTTTATTTATCTTTAATACTTTTTTGTGTGTGTGGTTGTTTATTTAATTTTTTGTGTTTATTTAATGTTAATTTTTTTTTATTTTTTACGGAATTTTTACCTTGTCTTTTTCACTGTCCAGCTTTTTATAAATTATTTCTGGAATATTTCCTTCAGTTGTTTTTTCCGCAGACACATGAATCACTTCCTCGTATCCTTTGATTAGATTACAATTCCTTCCAACACATATAGCAGTGTCTAAGTTATCACCTAAAATAAAAAAAATAAAAAATATACTCTTTAATCGTTTTAAATGTCAAACTAAAGATAATATCAGAGTTTTGAAATCCATACAAGCCAGTGCTACCTCTTTGATGGTCCTTATAGATACAATAAGGTGATTCGATTGGTTTTAGATTTTGTTCGGTAAAACTTAAGTCGGCTACAACAAATTTAGAAGGGGGTGCAATTTTCCCTTTGCCTCTCCCTCCCCAAAGCCAGTATGCTGAGAAGACAGAACCCAACATTGTAGACGGAAGAATCCTGGTGAGAAATATTCAGTGACGTGCTGCTTGCACCCCCTCTAGAACTAGAGCAGCAAACCGTAAGAGCTCAGCATAATCTTTTTGCAGTAAAAGAATTCCTTGTTTTCACCACCCATATGCAGGAAAGCTATCCTGCCCTCTATTGTACTTGTCTGTTTTCTAGGGTGCTGGAATTGGTAAGCTGCTACCCGAGATTACCATCCACTACTTTCATTTTCTGTTTTTTTTTCTTTGGTGTAGGGTAATACATAAGTGTAGGTATATATTTGTAGAGGCATCAAAAGGGAGTAGTGAGTAGGAGTAGGGAGTCACCAACAAAGGGAGTAGTTGTTCCTCGTTACAATTGCTGTCTATTATCATATTTTATTTCTCCACTTTATTTCCCATTACTCTATTCCTCACTAACATATTGCTCTCTTGCTCCATTTTCTATATTTGCTTCTTATTTCTCTATTTTACCGTCTGCTATTAAATTAGGCTGTCTCTCCTTATGCCGCTTTTAGTCCCTATTCCATAATTTTTCTTATCAGGTTGTAGGATTAGTGTTTTTATTTTTTATAACAATTTTATTTCTTATAACACCCACCCCCCACTTTCTCTGTGTATATGCCTATGGTGCCGTTTAGATGGTTATGTGGCTTGATAAGTTTTAGAAGGTAAACCTAAAATCCTCGAGAAGCCTCAGATTGTAATCAACAGACTTGGAAACATTTGATTATATTGTATGTAGTATGTTTTGACTTAGAGCAGTCATATAACGGTCATTTTTATTTACAATGTTGAAAAACTTTGTCATCTGGAAACCCTTTCCTAAATATTCCCCAAGCCTCCTTTCTTTGGTACTTTGTAAATGATCACAAATTAGAAGTATTTTTTTTTTATCAAAGCTGTATATTAACGGAAATATTGTCACTGTTCGATTCGTGCCCGGGCAGTTGGTGTTTGAATCCTAACATCAAGTCTTGGGAAAAATTTTTTTTATTAATTATTTTAGGAGCCTACTCTGAAACCCTAGGGTACTGGGAAAGCCCATTTTAGAAGGTTATTACACGCAAAATAAGGTCTTGGCCAAAAAGTATAGGCAACTTATAAGAGTAGAAACTGGCGCTAGTGTCTAAAAAAGATCAACAGAGTCATACTGCGTTTGCCGTATCTTGGTATTTTCTTTTTCCAACCTTAATAATAGCGTTATTTTTATAAGAACACAATTAGTCTTATGCCTTGGCTTTGTGGTGATGCAATACTCAGACAGTTATTAATACACTGGTTTCGCCAATTAATTTAATTCTGCTTAGCATTATATTGAAAATACCAAGAAAAGCCAAACGCTGGATACCGTTGGTGTTTTTTTTCTTTTCAAGGCACTAACACCTTCTATTCATGTAAGTTGCCCACACTCCTTGGTAGTTGATTGATGAACATTAATTCTAGGTGGAGACAAATTTGCACTCCGAGCTCCAAAATTTTCAAAACTTTTGCTAATTGATGAATCAAAAATATACTACTTGTCGGGCTTGGCGGTCAAATTATCGTAGCCTGGCCAGTGACTAAAGTCTCAGATGCTGCTCAATTGCTGACCTTGTGTTTTATCCATACATCAGATATCAAGACAGACATAAGGGCAAATTCAAGTAAGAAAACGTTTACAAGTTCTAAGAAATATCAAAGAATTTCCTTTCGATACTAAATATATTACAAAATCAAAAGCAATATTTGGGACCTTCATTCCATCTGATCCTCATTCTTGCTGGAAAATGTCCTGGAGAAAATTCTTGAAAAGTTACAGAGAAGTGACGGCACAGGATTAGCAAGAAATAAAAAAAGTAAATATATGAGCGTTTTAGAAACGTTCGTTAGAAGTCCTGAAAAATTTGAGAGTACTGATCATGATGATACTTACTCTACTAAGAGATGCTGTAAATGAATTTTCAAACAAGGAAAAAGGGAAAGGGGGTAAGAAAAAGGAATAGGGTGCAATAAATTACATTCCTAAGACGGTTAATATTTGAAAAGTGCCTTTGCTATTGGAATCCTTTTGCCGCAAATATTGATTCTAAAGATAGAGAAAACTCTAGAAAGCGTTTTATTCTTATATAGCAATGGCAGCCGCTGCATCAATTAAAGGAAGAAATCTAGCTCCAATAACTTATATTCTAGGTACGATTAATATTTGAAAAGTACCTAAACTGTTGTAATCCTTTTGCCGCAAGTATTGATTCTACCCATAAGGAAGTTAAGGAAGGAAATCTAGCACTTGGTCTGTTGGAACCGGGTTTGGTATCAAGAAGGGTTGTACTAATTCCACATTCATAAATGTTTTTGCGATAGCTTTTGATGAAACAAAGATATAACTGTGGAATTGAATGAATAAATGAATTATTTTGTCAATGACTAAAGTTTTTTCTCTATCTAATCTGCAAATCTTAGCACAATAATATCAGAGAGCCGAAGAAAATATCAGAACGTGTTATTAAATGAGAACACAAGGCCCACATGGATTTATACTACATATCACATATCACATATCATTTATACATATACTACATATCATATTTATGCAATAAAATCAGAGAGCCGAAGAAAATATCAGAACGTGTTATTAAATGAGAAAACAAGGCCCACATGGATTTATACTACATATCACATATCACATATCATTTATACATATACTACATATCATATTTATACAATAATATCAGAGAGCCAAAGAAAATATCAGAACGTGTTATTAAATGAGAACACAAGGCCCACATGGATTTATACTACATATCACATATCACATATCATTTATACATATACTACATATCATATTTATACAATAATATCAGAGAGCCAAAGAAAATATCAGAACGTGTTATTAAATGAGAACACAAGGCCCACATGGATTTATACTACACGGCTGCTTTTAAAGTTTTAGGTCTCAGGTGGCTTGATACTGCGGTGAGTTGCTAGTAGTAGTAGTAGTGGTCACGTTCTGCAATCTTATGGAGCAAATGTGAGCAAACTTGATGCCTTATATAGAATTTCACCTTATGTAAGTTTATGCTGCGTTACAGAAAACCCAATTTAGTAGTAACAAAATCAAATTTCTATAAAATCCGAAGATTCAGATTTCGTTACTTGCAAATAAAAAAATGTTGATAAAGACAGAGAAAATAGGTGAAAAAAAATGAAATACACGGATCAGGATTTCATATTCAAAAAATCTTTTTCAACAGGAACGTGAACTATAAAAATAAATAAAATAAAAAGATAAATTATTAGATAAATAACAATAATAAATAAATAAATAAATATATACATAAATAAATAAATCGATAGATAAATTAGACAAAGTGTTAAGTGTTAAAGAACCGGGTTATTTATTGTCCCAGTTTCAACAGAGCGCAAAAGAAAATTTGCAGACGAACGTCTAACTTTCCCTAAGTTTAGTCTAATACAAAATACAAGATTTTAATGCTTTCATCTTAGCTTCTTTAATTTAATATATATTTTATTTTTGCTTCCCTCCTCCCTCTGAATAAAATAAGTAGATATACTTAGAAGCACTATAGCATAAGATGATTACAAAACATACCTGTGATCATTACTGATCGTATTCCTGCCTCGCTTAGTATTTCGAGAGCTGGTACTGTTTCTTCTTTCAGTCGATTTTCAAGAATAATAAGACCGAGGAAAGTCAAATTCTCTTCTAGTTCTTCGCGTTGAAGTTTCTCTATTTTCAAAATGCTAGCTTTAACCTCCCTGTGAGCTAAAGCAATGACACGAAAACCTTGCTTTGTATAGTTTTCCAATGTTGTATAAAAATCATTTGGAACTAAAAAATAATTGAACTGATTAGCAAATGAATTCAGCATTCCAATATTTAGCCATTTTGTATCCTAAAGTGCCACCATAAATTACCTAACTAGGTTATTTTCTTCCTTATTTTGCTTTTTCACCCCCTGGCCTCCGCAAGTCAGGGAGACCCAAAATGACCATTGGCAGGATGTCAACAAAGGAGGCGAAGTTGGCGATGTTTTCGATGAAGGAGCTTTGGTCGATGGCCCAGGAGGTCTATGAGGTTGTCGTGGCGAATCACTGTTGCTGCCTTATTCGCATTCAGGCATGGGAGGACCTAATTAAGTAAGTTATTTTGCTTTGTAAATGTTATATCTATCTTTCCTTTGTAAATTTAAAATTGAATTCTTAACTTAAATCACAATGGAAGGACACATCGTAAATTATAATGTAAAAGATTATACTATAAAGTGTAATATAGGGTTTACACTATATTATTACACTATAAATAAAGTGCAAAAGGATATGTAGTGTAAAAGTTATTCTAATGGAATGCGATATATTCTGCAGATTAATTTATATATACAACTAGATCGATTATACTGAATTAAATGGATAAAAATAATTTAAATGGGTGTTTTAACGCAACCGTATGTTTTTCGCCACCCAGGAAATTTTAGATAATCGAGAGGATTAGTTGGGTCAGAATAGACAGGTTAGCTTAGTCTATGTCTATGTCAATGTCTATTGCTATGTCTATGTCTATATCTATGTCTAATCTGATCTACCTGAATTAAAAGGTGGCGGAAAACCGCGGTGGCGTTGAAACACTGCTTTTGGTGCCGTAAAGCACAGCATCGTGAAACTGTCCAGACTCTGGATCTTTAAAGCGTATGTACAGTTGAGATAATAGGATCCTTTACAATAGGATTGTCAAAGCCAGTGATTTAGCGGTGATTCTCTTGTGTGACTGATGGCCTTCAATGTTGATGCAAATTAGTAAATAGATTTTGGAAATATAGAAACTGAATAAAAATTGTGCTTAGAATTTGACATATTTTAAATAAGGAACTTCTGTTTCAGAATTCAGTGATAATAAAACATAAATACAATTGTAAGCCTTTAACCTCAAGACAAGAAGTAGAGCTTCAGCGCCATACATTTGACATATGCTGAAATTTACTTTTAAGGAAGCCAAGCTTATTTTGGAAGGGTTCTAAATATAGAATATATATTTCTTTTATAGGTATTGCAAAGACCGTATTCATATTTCATATGAATTCCCACGAGCTGTAGTATCCAAAACGCTTTAAAAAAAAAATTTAAACGCTTTAAAACACTTTCACGTTAAAGCATTTTTAAAACGCTTTAACGTGAAACGCCAAAACACTATGTACCCAACAGTACCCAAACACTTTAAAAATCTTGATAAGAATATATACATCTAAAGAATATGCTTTTGATGACGGTTCCAAATCTTTAATTTTCGTTCAATATGAATTTGCTCAGAAAAATATTAGCTCTTAAAAAATTTTTGGCGAAACCTGGAAACAACCAAAACCCCAGCAATATAGATGTAAATTGTACCACCAGCTTAAGCATGTCAGAGTTCCTTACACCTAAGATTTCAAGTCCGAGTACCAATGAAAATTACAGAAGTTACGTTTTCCAAAGGATTGACATGGATGCATTTTTTTCTTCAAAGGTATCAAGGTCATGTAATATCGTTTCAAGATCCAAAAAAACAGAAATTGAATATTCTAGCCCTACTTTTAAGTGACAAAAGTGATTATAGCACAGAAAAGTGAAATAAAAATTGACCAAAATTTTTAAATTTGACAATTTGACAAAAAATTTGAAAAATTTGACCAAAACCTCATAGAGATAGTCGTACTCAAAAGTACTCAAAATCGTACTCAGTAATTGCACCTCTTTTGTATTTAATATCAAAAGGACTTAATTAAGTTCTGCAATTTTTAAGTTAAATCTCACTGACTGAAGACTTTTGTAACAATTTCCAGCATTAACGATTCCAGTGACTCAGTGGAGTCAGTGGAGTCAATATTCGATACATTTCAGGTGGCAGCCAGTTAGTGCTCTGAATACAAAATGTTCGCTCTGCTAGTTCCAACCAGCGAATGATTTGACTACTACTGGATTTCTAGAGCTTAATTTTAAATAAAATAAAGACCATAATCAGAAGGATCCCGTATAATAGGTTTTAGGGTACTTGTATGATATACGTCCTGTCTAATGCTCATGTAATATGTTTCTCTGTCACTCAAACCGAATGAAATATCACAAAGATAAAAACTTAATACTTTAGAAGCAAATTTGGAATACATTTCTACATTAGGGGGGGGGGTAAATTATTGCGGGTCTTCATGCCTAATGTGTTAGCTACAATTATTCTGCATATTATATAGTACAAATTATTTTGTAATTTCACACTTTCCAAATACTTTACCCCTACCCCCCATTGTACAAATATATAGCCAAAATTATATAATTTCCATTTATTCTGTCACTTCTCTTTGTCTTGGGTCACAGTAAGCCAAAATAAAGTAACAAAAATACAACCGGTTCTATAATGCGTCAATGAATGAACAACTTGACCGGTAGGGCGTTCATCATACAAGTACCAATTTTAGTTCATATGCAAAGTTAATACTGCTTTATCTTATAAAAGATGTAATCTTATTTACATCTTGTGCATTATAATTTACTGAAATGGGCTCTAAACCAGCTTTGAACTCCTACGGCTAAAAAAAAGGGTTCTTCACTTGCTTACTACTTCTTGGTAATCTTTTCACTGGGAGACCATTAAAGGCCATAGTTCATAAAAAAATTAAGTGTTCTGAGTATCAGTGGGTGATATTTGTGGACTTAATGAAAGATGGCAAGCTAGTTAAAAACAGCGGCCAGTTAATGGTGTAAATACTTGCTTTTGAAACTAGTAATTGATTTGACTGTTGCCACATACATATTTGTACACATATTATGCAAGGATGTAACCTTGTTTAGACCTTAAACAACTTAATTATACTCACTTACTGCTATGGGACATTGTTGGTTTATTGGACTACATTATTTGTTTGTGGTTTATTTCATATTTTGTGGCTTATTATTAATGGCCCATGGTTAGTTGGTTTACTGGATTATTCAAGAAAACGGCATCATCATTAATTGATGGGTTTTAACTTGACTTGACTTTATTAAACAAGAAACGATATGCTTAAATCTTATACAAAGGAGACAGGGAGGCAACTCGTTTTGTCTCCTTTAACCATAGAGAGAGGAAAAGAAGGAATTGCACCTCAATAACTCACACGAAACACATAGAGAAAAAGAGAGAGAGAGAAAAGAAGCGAAGAAAGAAGAAAAAAATCGACTCATGGAGACACGAATGGGACTTATAATCAAATAATAAATAAATCAACTTAAATTCAGTTCCCGCTATTATAGGCAGAAAGAACTATTTCTTTAAATTTCTTTTTATATGTATAGAGTGATGGTGACTCACTTATTAAATCAAATAGTTTATATTTATTGGCCATCTCAGGAAGTTGACATCTTAAAGTTAGTCTTGATCTCTCATATTTAATAAAAGGAAAAAGAAACTTATTCCTTGCTCTTGATAAATGGCTATGTTTATTTTCAACCAAGAGCTACATGTTATTGAAAAAATTATCCCTACGCGGGATGTCTAAAAACTATATGTCTATATTAAGGTGAAAAATTTGTTGCAAATGAAGAATATAAAGAAATAAAAAAGACGTTTAAGTTTAGATAATTCTTTTGTCTTCCTAGTGTGTGTTAAAAAAAGGTCTAGGATTCTTATTGACTTGTTTTGGACAATTTGGAGTCTTCGTAAATGTGAATGGAATGTCAACATCCAAACGGTTGGGCAATATTGAAAATAGCATTCAACTAATGAAAAATATAATTTTCTCATTATTTGGTAAGGAAACAGAAACTTTACTCTATGCAAACAACCGAGATTCCTGGACACTGTTGCCTCGAGTTTATTTATATGCGCCTTAAAATACAGATTTGAGTCAATGTAAATACCAAAATATCTAAATACATCCACTCTTTTTATGGAGGAAGCTCCAGTACTAATAGTTTTAAATGACACACACTTCACTGCTCTCAAACTTCTCCCAAAAACCACGAATTCCGACTACTCTAGGTTAGGTATTAGTCGATTAGCGTGAAACCAAGAATTTACATTAACAGCAACTGTTTCGAGGGCCACTCGTAGGTCCTCCTCGTTGCCCGCCTTCAAACTAATTGCCGTGTCATCTGCAAACAATATTGGTGATTCATCGTCCAGAGGCATACAGTTTGGAAGGTCATTTATGCGTATAAAAAAAGTAACGTCCCCAAATACAGACCCTTGTGGAACCCCTATATTTACTAAAGGAAAAGTATGAGATGATTCCTCACCAGCTTGGACTGTAAAACTTCTTTCTAATAAATAATATCTCACTAAACCAAGAGCTATTCCACGAATTCCTATATTTTTCAACTTATCAAAAAGAATTGCATGTTCTATTGTATCAATAGCTTTTTTAATGTCAAATAAAATATAGTTGCCCCCAAAACTGTCATCCATAGCATCTGATAAGAAATTAAGTAAAGAAGCTAATGCTTGCTCTGTTGACCTACCACGCAAGAAACTAAACTGATTGCGTGAAAAGAATTATTCTTTACCAGAAATGAAGTAAATCTACTCTTTATTATTTTTTCAAAAACTTTAGAAACAGGTAATAAAATAGTAATAGGCCAATAATTATTTGGATTATCTTTATCGCTATTTTTAAACAAAGGTAAAACCTTGGCTATTTTGAGAAAAACTAGAAAAAAACCATTTTTCATGCAAGAATTTAAGACAAATAAAAGTGGCCAGATAATTCTTTAAATAGAGAAGTTGAAATACCGTCACATCCAATCGAAAATATGTTTTTCAAAACTAGTAACCGCTCTTTGAAATTCCAAGAACGGTATAGGGCACATAAATATAGTCTTATATACTTTTTTTGGAATATATTTTCTATGATTATGTGTTCCAGCAGAAATTTGATCCACCGGATCACTTCCAATTTTCCTAAAATGGTTAGCAAATGCTTCTGCCATTACTCTCTCATCCGTTATTTTAACGCCTTCATTAGTTGTAATGTGGGATGGATTATTTCTTGTCTTAAAATACGTTTTTTAAAACTAGTAACCGCTCTTTGAAATTCCAAGAACGGTATAGGGTACATAAATATAGTCTTATATACTTGTTTTAGAATATATTTCCTATGATTACGTGTTCCAGCAGAAATTTGACCCACCGGATCACATCTAATTTTCCTAAAATGGTTAGCAAATACTTCTGCCATTACTCTCTCATCCGTTATTTGAACGCCTTCATTAGTTGTAATGTGGGATGGATTATTTCTTGTCTTGACATTATTTATTCTTTCATTTGTCATTTTCCATGTTTTCCGTGGTGAATCGCATTCACGAAGTTTCTTTTGATAATATTTTGCTTCTGCCTCTCTGATAACAAAATCTAACCGATTTATATATTTTTTAAAGTTTTCAATATTAATTTCAGTTGGATACTGCATGTTCACCGTATAGTCTATTTTTTTCTTTTATAATGTTTAACAAGCTTTGAGTAACCCAGGCTTATGAGGTTAATCATGACTTTGTTTTTAATACCAAAGAACATACTCGGTCAAATATTTGGTTAGATTTACTATAAAATAAAAAAATTGACTGATTCGGGTTTTCAATATTTAACACATCACTCCAATCTATATCTCTTATTTTTATTTTTATCTCATCTTTTTTTTCTGGTTAAATTACCCACTTATAACTTGTATTTGGTCTCTTTTCACGCTCCATTCCTAATACAGAGCAGTCAGTAAAAAAACCACACAATGATCAGACGTATCATTTAAAATAATATGGGTATCAAAGCAATTTTCCGATGAGAAAAAGTTATCAATAAGAGTTGCATGGTTATGCAAGGCTAACAACAAGGCCACTTGTATTGACATGTCAGGGAGAATACCTTTTGGCCTTTGGGCGAATCATTCATACCTGAAACATCGATTCTCTACGATATTTCTGTTGGCTATTTCTAGATCACGAAGTTTTTAGAGTACTATCATATTTTTGTCAGTATTGCCACCTTGAACTATGAAAATAAATAAACAAAACAAATCAGTTAAATTTGACAATACTCGATTGAGTATTTCGTTAATTTTTAAAGACAAATGCACCATCAACGGGAAGCTACACCTTTTACACTGTTTGAGCGTATGTTTTTAGCTTTTTTGGAGTTTTCACCCATGTTCATATTTTTTTCTTTCAATTTTCACCATTTACTTTCAAAACTGCAGATCTGCAAATGGAGGTCTTTTTCATAAAAATTCGAATTTTTGCTATTTATTAATTTTAAAGATAAATATATATATATATATATATACTAGCTGTTGGGGTGGCGCTTCGCGCCACCCCAACACCTAGTTGGTGGGGGCGCTTCGCGCCCCCCCCAAGCCCCCCCGCGCGCGTAAGTCGTTACGCGCCATAATAGTTACGCGCCATTGTAGTTGTGTCCCTATGTCCCACCTGTGAATATAGATATATATATATATATATATGGTTTTAACTACGTAAAACTTGCGAATATACAACATTCTTTGCTGTCCCATTGTCTTTGCATATAAATAGATTGTCAGGTTATCCCCCTGTTTCCCCCGGTGTCCCCGTTGTAGTTGTGTCCCTGTGTCCCGGTCGTCATTTATATTCCCTGTGTCCCGGGTCCCGGTCATCATTTGTATCCCGGTGTCCCGGTCTGTATATACATTCGTTTTTTAGTTTTGTTTTTCTCCTTTATTTTTTTCCTTTTTTTTTCTTTTTTAGCTTATTTAGATTTTTAGATTTTTTAGTTTTTTTTATTAGTTTTTAGTTTTTATTTCTTTTTAGTTTTTTTGTCCCGGTCGTCATTTATATCCCCCTGTTTCCCCCGGTGTCCCCGTTGTAGTTGTGTCCCTGTGTCCCGGTCGTTATTTATTTTTAGTTTTTTACCTTTTTTTAGTTTTTTTAGTTTTTTAGCTTTTTTATTTTTTTATTAGTTTTTAGTTTTTTTGTAGTTTTTGCCTTTTTTTTAGTTTTTTTAGTTTTTTAGCTTTTTTATTAGTTTTTAGTTTTTTTTGTAGTTTTTGCCTTTTTTTAGTTTTTTTAGTTTTTTAGCTTTTTTATTTTTTTTATTAGTTTTTAGTTTTTTTTGTAGTTTTTGCCTTTTTTTTAGTTTTTTCAGTTTTGACGTCACCTGATCCAGTTTTTTCAGGTGACGTCACCTGATCCACGATCCACAGATCCACAGACAACTTATTTTTATATATATAGATAGTTTTTTTTTTTTTACTTATGTCCTGGTCGTCATTTATACTCCCTGTGTCCCGGTGCTTTGTTGATTGCTAATCGAACATTCCTTTTGTCCTGGTCGCTTTCTCTTTGAGTGTCGTCATTTATTAGTTTTTTCCTTTTTTTTTAGTTTTTTATTGGTTTTTACCTTTATTTTAGCTTATTTTTCAGTTTTTTCCTTTTTTTTAGATTTTTTTTATTTTTTATTTTTTTTAGTTTTTTACCTTTTTTAGTTTTTTTAGTTTTTTTAGTTTTTTAGCTTTTTTACTTTTTTTATTAGTTTTTAGTTTTTTTTTGTAGTTTTTGCCTTTTTTTAGTTTTTTCAGTTTTTTTTTTAGTTTTTTATTGGTTTTTACCTTTATAGTTTTTTTAGTTTTTTAGCTTTTTTATTTTTTTTATTAGTTTTTAGTTTTTTTTTGTAGTTTTTGCCTTTTTTTAGTTTTTTCAGTTTTGACGTCACCTAATCCAGTTTTTTCAGGTGACGTCACCTGACACATCCATCCACACATCCACAGACAGACAACTTATTTTTATATATATAGATATATATATATATATATATATATATATATAGATATATATATATATATATATATATATATATATATATATATATATATATATATATATATATATACATATATATATATATATATATATATATATATATATATATATATATATATATATATATATATATATATATATATATATATATATAAAAATAAGTTGTCTGTGTGTGGATCTGTGTGTGGATCAGGTGACGTCATGTTTGTCCGCATATGACGTCTGAATTATTTCACACTAATACAAAAGAAGAAAAAAACTAAAAAAGGTAAAAACTACAAAAAAAACTAAAAAGAAAAAAATACTAAAAAAGCTAAAAAACTAAAAAAAAACTAAAAAAAGGTAAAAATCTAATAACTAAAAAAAAACTGAAAAAAATAAAAAAAGGCAAAAACTACAAAAAAAATAAAAACTAATAAAAAAACTAAAAAAGCTAAAAAACTAAAAAAACTAAAAAAAACTAAAAAAAGGTAAAAAACTAAAAAAAACTAAAAACTAGAAAAGAAAAAAAACTAAAAAAAAGGAAAAAACTGAAAAATAAAAGAGAAAAAGAAAACTAAAAAAATATGAATAAATATATATAAAAATAAGTTGTTTGTGGGTTATGTCTGTCTGTCTGTCTGTCGAGTGACGTCGTGTTTGTCCGCATATGACGTCTGAATTATTTCACACTAATACAAAAGAAGAAAAAAAACTAAAAAAGCTAAAATACTAAAAAAAACTAAAAAAAGGTAAAAAACTAAAAACTAAAAAAAACTGAAAAAACTAAAAAAAGGCAAAAACTAAAAAAAACTAAAAACTAATAAAAAAACTAAAAAAGCTAAAAAACTAAAAAGACTAAAAAAACTAAAAAAAGGTAAAAAACAAAAAAAAACTAAAAACTAAAAAGAAAAAACTAAAAAAAAGGAAAAAACTGAAAAATAAGAGAAAAAGAAAACTAAAAAAATATTAATCTATATATATATATATAAAAATAAGTTGTCTGTGTGTGGATCTGTGTGTGGATCAGGTGACGTCATGTTTGTCCGCATATGACGTCTGAATTATTTCACACTAATACAAAAGAAGAAAAAAACTAAAAAAGGTAAAAACTACAAAAAAAACTAAAAAGAAAAAAAAACTAAAAAAGCTAAAAAACTAAAAAAAACTAAAAAAAGGTAAAAATCTAATAACTAAAAAAAAACTGAAAAAAATAAAAAAAGGCAAAAACTACAAAAAAAATAAAAACTAATAAAAAAACTAAAAAAGCTAAAAAACTAAAAAAACTAAAAAAAACTAAAAAAAGGTAAAAAACTAAAAAAAACTAAAAACTAAAAAAGAAAAAAACTAAAAAAAAGGAAAAAACTGAAAAATAAAAGAGAAAAAGAAAACTAAAAAAATATGAATAAATATATATAAAAATAAGTTGTTTGTGGGTTATGTCTGTCTGTCTGTCTGTCGAGTGACGTCGTGTTTGTCCGCATATGACGTCTGAATTATTTCACACTAATACAAAAGAAGAAAAAAAACTAAAAAAGGTAAAAACTACAAAAAAAACTAAAAAGAAAAAAAACTAAAAAACTAAAAAAAACTAAAAAAAGGTAAAAACTAAAAAAAAACTGAAAAAACTAAAAAAAGGCAAAAACTAAAAAAAACTAAAAACTAATAAAAAAACTAAAAAAGCTAAAAAACTAAAAAAACTAAAAAAACTAAAAAAGGTAAAAAACAAAAAAAAACTAAAAACTAAAAAAGAAAAAACTAAAAAAAAGGAAAAAACTGAAAAATAAGAGAAAAAGAAAACTAAAAAAATATTAATAAATATAAAAAATATAAATATAAATATAATATAAATTAGCAATCAACAAAGCACCGAGACACAAATGACGACCGGGACACAGGGAGTATAAATGACGACCAGGACATAAGTAAAAAAAAAAACTAAAAAAATTAAAAAAATGGTAAAAACTACAAAAAAACTAAAAACTAATAAAAAAACTAAAAAATCTAAAAATCTAAATAAACTAAAAAAGAAAAAAAAAGAAAAAAGGAAAAAAATAAAGGAGAAAAGCAAAACTAAAAAACGAATGTATATACAGACCGGGACACCGGGATACAAATGACGACCGGGACACAGGGAATATAAATGACGACCGGGACACAGGGACACAACTACAATGGGGACGCCGGGGGGCACAGGGGGATATAAATGACGACCGGGACACCGGGACACAAGGAATATAAATGACGCCCGGGACACTCAAAGAGAAATCACAGACTGGAACACCGGGACACAAATGACAACCGGGACACAGGGAATATAAATGACGACCGGGACACAGGGACATAACTACAAAGGGGACGCCGGGGTGCACAGGGGGATATATAAATGACGATGGCGACTCAGGGAATGGTCGATTAGCAATCACCATCAACAAAGCTCAAGGGCAATCATTAGAATCATGAGGTATAGATCTGAATACGGATTGTTTTCCCATGGACCATTATATGTTGCATGTTCAAGAGTCGGTAAACCTGACAATCTATTTATATGCACAGACAATGGGACAGCAAAGAATGTTGTATATTCGCAAGTTTTACGTAGTTAAAAACATATATATATATATATATATATATATATATATATATATATATATATATATATATATATATATATATATATATATATATATATATATATATATATATATATATATATATATGTTGCATGTTCAAGAGTCGGTAAACCTGACAATCTAAATAAATGACGACACTCAAAGAGAAAGCGACCGGGACAAAAGGAATGTTCGATTAGCAATCAACAAAGCACCGGGACACAGGGAGTATAAATGACGACGACCGGGACACAGGGACATAACTACAAAGGGGACGCCGGGGTGCACAGGGGGATATATAAATGACGATGGCGACTCAGGGAACGGTCGATTAGCAATCACCATCAACAAAGCTCAAGGGCAATCATTAGAATCATGAGGTATAGATCTGAATACGGATTGTTTTCCCATGGACCATTATATGTTGCATGTTCAAGAGTCGGTAAACCTGACAATCTATTTATATGCACAGACAATGGGACAGCAAAGAATGTTGTATATTCGCAAGTTTTACGTAGTTAAAAACATATATATATATATATATATATATATATATATATATATATATATATATATATATATATATATATATATATATATATATATATATATATATATATATATATATATATCTATCTATATTCACAGGTGGGACATAGGGACACAACTACAATGGCGCGTAACTAATATGGCGCGTAACGACTTACGCGCGCGGGGGGGCTTGGGGGGGCGCGAAGCGCCCCCACCAACTAGGTGTTGGGGTGGCGCGAGGCGCCACCCCAAAAGCTAGTATATATATATATATATATATATATATATATATATATATATATATATATATTTGGGACGGAGGTCAGTGGTGTGATTCTGTAAGCTCAGCTAGAGTCGATCCAGCTCAAAAAGGGTACTTGGAGAAATCTGGGGAAGGTAAGCAGGAACGGTGTGCAAAAGTACAGGATGGCTGGCCCCCAGGCCCCCATTGCACTTCCTGGATGAAGGACCTTGAAACAGAGATCAGCATCGTCGGCTCGGACATTGTAAACAGTAGGTCAACTCGGTAAATATTGAGAATTTTGAGAAACAAAGAAGATATACAGGGTTGCCATCTATAGTGATTTACACTATATCTAGTGTTTTTCTTGGTTGCCAAGTGATTTTTTTTTAGCCACGGATTCTTTTTTTTAATTATTTTTCAATGCTATTTTGAGAATTATGCAAGATACGGGGAAATTGATCAAATGAAGCGATAGGGTACACAGAGTTTAAGCGTATAGGCTAAGAGGCTCAGTTTTACAAAATATATCGCAAACAGCTTTATGCATTAACACGACCAGCCATACACAGTATTTTTGAATTGAATTTGAATCAACAACCACATAATATAAATTACAAAATTGACAAATTCCAACGTAAAGCTTCACTATACATTTAGCTAAACATAACGATTAAATCTAACCTGAGGGGGGTTCGCACAGCTTTATAATTGCTTCAGGAGAACCTTTGCAGTAGAAATCAAAGAAATCATTGGTCATTACTTTAGTAACAACACTGCTTCGTTGAAGTGATGACGCAAACGGGAATATTTTGACAATTCCTACGGTGTGCTCTTCGTTACCCTAAAAAAGGAAAAAAAGGATTAAATTATTCCATTCTAGATTCATATGTGTAGCCTACATACCGCTAGTATAATGCCCAAGACTCACAGAATGCTCAATACCCCTCTCTCTTTAAAATAATTAAATAAAAAAAACAAGTTTTTTTAACTGAAAGTAAGGAGCGACATTAAAACTTAAAACGAACAGAAATTACTTCGTATATGAAAGAGGCTGCTTCCTCATCAACGCCCCGCTCTTTACGCTAAAGTTTGACTCTTTCTCTCAATTCTTCTTTTTAAAACAGTAAAAAACTTTAGCGTGAAGAGCGGGGCGTTGATGAGGAAGCAGCCTCTTTCACATACGAAGTAATTTCTGTTCGTTTTAAGTTTTAATGTCGCTCCTTACTTTCAGTTAAAAAAACTTGTTTTTTTTTTTATTTAGTTTCTGAACATTTTTGAATCAATGCATGTTCTGATTTTGGCTCTCCGCAGAGGAATAATTAAAACGAAATTTGCGTATTTTTATTTTTGGCTAAATGGCTTTTTCATAATTTTAATCGAATGATTTTGAGAAAAAAAAGAACGGGGGAGGAAGCCTAGTTGCCCTCCGATTTTTTGGTTAATTAAAAAGGCAACTCGAACTTTTAATTTTTTACGAATCTTTTTATTAGTAAAAGATTTACGTAACTTATAAATTAGCTTACGTAAAGAACTTTTGTATTCTCATATTTTTATTACATATATGAGGGGGTTCGCCCCCTCGTCAGTACCTCGCTCTTTACACTAAAGCTTAAATTTTGTCCCAATTCATTAAGAATGACCCCTGAATCACAAAAGCCGTAGAATAAATAGTTGAAATTACTAAAAATACTTTAGCGTAAAGAGCGAGGTATTAGGAGGAGGCGAGCCCCTCATATGGGTAATAATTTCTGTTTGTTTTAAGTTTTAATGCTGTTCCTTACTTCCAGCTGAAAGAACTTTTTCATATTTATTTTTTCATTGTTTTTTTTTAAATAATGCTGGTAAATCCTGCGCTCCCTTCATGGAGATTTTCTTCCCCCATGACAAATTATCGATGGAAAATTCTCCCAGCATATCCCCCTCTTCTCAACCCCTCCCCCCAACCAAAAAAATCCTCCTGAAAACGCCTGTACACTTCCCAGTAATCATTACTATATGTAAGCACTGGTCAAAGTTTGTAACTTGTTGCCCCTCCCACGGGGACTGTGGGGGAGTAAGTCGTCCCCAAAGACATAGTTATAAGGTTTTTCGACTACGCTGAATAAAATGGCTATCTCAGAATTTTTATCCGTTGACTTTGGTAAAATAATTAGCGTGGGAGGGGGCCTAGGTGCCCTCCAATTTTTTTGGTCACTTAAAAAGGGCACTAGAACTTTTCATTTCCGTTAGAATTAGCCCTCTTGCTACATTCTAGGACAACTGGGTCAATACGATCACCCCTGGGAAAAAAAAACAAACAAAAACAAAAAAACAAAAAACAAATAAACAGGCATCCGTGATCTGCCTTCTGGCAAAAAATACAAAATTCCACATTTTTGTAGATAGGAGCTCGAAACTTCTACAGTAGGGTTCTATGATACGCTGAATCGGATGGTCTGATTTTCGTTAAGATTCTATGACTTCTAGGGGGCGTTTTCCCCTATTTTCTAAAATAACGCAAATTTTCTCAGGCTCGTAACTTTTGGTGGGTAAGACTAAACTTGATTAAACTTATATATTTAAAATCAGCATTAAAATGCAATTCTTTTGATGTAGGTATTGGTATCAAAATTCCATTTTTTAGAGTTTTGGTTACTATTGAGCCGGGTCGCTCCTTACTACAGTTCGTTACCACGAACTGTTTGATGAAGAAAAATTAAGTATCCAATGATAGATCTGATCTTCCGGAGACTAATGAACGATTAATTGTAGTGAAAAAACTTGTAGTAGCAACTTTATTAACTTTATTATTAATTTATGGTTTACCAGCAAAACGGTTTTTGCAAGTAATGTTCCCATTGGTAATCGCTAGATATCCGTATGAAAAATGTCTGCATTGAGTCGTTGATTTCCTTGAGCATCGGAATTACGAAAAATTAAGCGAGAAAAATGGGTTTTTCAACAAAGCAGTGAAAAAAAAAACAAAAACAAAACAACATTTTAATAAAAAAATAAAACTAATCCGAATATTTCATCCCCATATGCGGGAGCCATTCTCAACGGAAAAAAAAAATTAAAATTCAAATAAGTGAAAAAATGTATGTATGCATGTATGTATTTATTTATAACCCATCATACAAAATAACGAAGTGATGGAGTACATCGAAAAAAAAAGAAGAAAGAAACAACATATCGTAATTACATTCTAAAATACAAACAAAAATAATTCAAAGTCAAAAAACAACATTTTGCCATTCATATCCGGTTTGCTTATTGCACATGTGTACATTCAGCTCAGCTAACTTAGCACACGGGTCAGACAAGCTATATTTTTTCATCAAATAGGAGTTGCGGGTCCACGGAGGAATTCGCAACAGAAACTTAGCAAATTTTAAGAAAACGCGTTTCATCCTAAGAAGGTCAGATTCACTAAATATAGGGTAAAACGGTACTAAATACAGAATATGTGGCAGGACGACACTATTGTAAATTCTCGCAAGATGGGCTCTACTCAAATGAAACTGAGAACTAACAATTGTACCATATACACGACAGATTTTCGTTTCCATACTTTCTAGCATCAATAGCCTAGTTTTCTTCAGATTTTTTCCAAATGGAAGGCCAAGATATTTCAACTTGACACAAGGCTTTACTTCTGTACCATTCAGATCCTTAGATATATTATCTGGTCTAGTCGTATCTATTTCATTAAAAATCAAAATTTTTCAGAATTTTTCAGAATTTTTAAATTAAATTTTTTTAATAAATTTTTCAGAATTTAGGGAAAGTCCTATATCACTGCAGTTTTTACATATCTCCAAAAAACATTTTGCTAGCCCACTGATAGTCCTACTAATATTAAAAACGTCGCCTGCATAACATAATATTGACAAATCAGTACCTTTATATATACAGCACGAAGAAGGTTGGCATTGAGCTGGAAGCGTTGCATTATATTACCGTGGGAGAAATTTTTAGAAATAGTTATTTTTGAAAAATAACACAAAAAACGACAACTAAACAAATGAAAAAATTAAACAAATAAGAAACAATACCTAACATTATAAACAAACTTCCAGCATTGATATTACAACATAAGAATAAAACCAAACTCACTCTAGAGTGACACTCTAGAGTGACACTCACTCTAGAGTGAGTGTCTAGAGTGAAAACAATGTGTCACTCTCCTCTCAACATTCAGTGGATAAATGGGAATATATTAAAAGTGAAGACTATATTTACTACAAATATGGTACATATTTACAAGTGGTAAATATGGTAAATATGGTACAAATATGGTACCATATATGGTACCATTTACAAATATGGTAAATGGAAAAGCAGTGTGGCTTACGAAATTATTTGCATCAAAATTAGCAATTGAAATCCCTGATTTAAGAAACATTTAAACTTCATAGGCAACAAACTTAAACGGCTTCTACACAAACTTTAGATCCATAAAGGTCTGACCCGGGACCCCCCCCCCCGGTCAAATTTTGAGAGCCAAATCAGATACAAGACGATAGAAAAATCAGTACAACATAATAAGCTACAGAATGCAGGATACGAATTTCAGACACATATGGAGCAGAACTCCTTTATTCGGCCATAATTATTAGGAACTAAATAATTATGTCATTTATGTTGTATCCGGTGTCAATGCAACTGAATATGAGAGAAACAGTTATCATCGTATCTCTCTTCTTTGGGATTTTGTTTTGTCAGTTCATCTTCATTTTGGTTTATCTTTTACGGTCATTTATTGACAATAAAACATCCATTTTCTAACCTTTTTTTAAAAAACAGAAAGAAAGATTTAACTAATTATGATAAACACGGAAACTTAAAAATTTTGAGAGCCAAGTCAGATACAAGAGGACAGACAAATCAGTACAACATACAAAGCTTAATAATACAGGTTACGAATTTCAGACATATATGAAGCAGAAAATCTTTATTAGGACATCTAACAAACTAAGATATTATGTCATTTTTGTTGTATCCAGCGTCAGTGTAGCTGAATTTATGAGAAACAGTTATAATCATATTTCTCTTCTTTGGGATTGTTCGTTTTGTCAGTTCTTCTTCATTTTGGTTTATCTTTTACGGTCATTTATTGACAATAAAACCTCTATTTTCTAACTTAAAAAAGATAGAGGGTTAATCCCTGATAAAATACATTCTGATAAACGAATTCTGATAAATTATGGAAACTCTAATGAATTTGAAAGCCAAATAAGATACAGGATGACAGACAAATAAATATAACATACAAAGCTTAAGAATATAGGTTACGAGTTTCAGCCATATATGATACAAAACTTCCTTTGAACTTATCTCAGCCGATCTGCTGCTTGGGAGATGCTCGCATCATTATTATTTTGTCCGGAATTTTTTTTTAAGAATTCACGTCTTGAAACATAAAGAACGACTCGCCTACTTGACTTGGAGCCTGTGATGACCTCTATTACGGAGATTATTACGGACAAATGTGGTTTTGAAAAAGGTTGGAGGTGGGGGTAGTTCAGGGGGATTTTTTCTGGTGGAGGGGGGGGGGATCGAAGAGTAAAGATTACGGGGGAGGATCTTTCCATGGAAGTTTTTTATAGGGGAAGGGAATTTTCCATAAAAGGGTCACCGGATTTCCCAGCATTATTTAAAAATGATTATTATTAATAAAAAAAAACAAGTTTCTGCGACTGAAAGTAAGGAGCAACATTAAATCTTAAAACGAACAGAAATTATTACGTTTAAAAGAGGGTTCACCCCCTCGTCAATACCTCACTCTTTAAACTAACTTCAGCATAAAGAGTGAGGTATTGACGAGGGGGAACCCCTTCATATACGCAATAATTTCTGTTCGGTTTAAGTTATTGCGTTGCTCTTTACTTCCAGTTGGAAAACTTGTATTTTTTTTACATTTAATATTTTTAAAAGTCTAATTTTATTTTATAATCCTTAAAGCTTTATAGCCTATTAGTCTTAGTCGATGTAGCTTAATATCTGTCCATGCACATACTCTCATAAAAATTAAGGAGTTTGGAACCAAGTTGATACCAGTAACAATCAACTGAAGCTGAAAGCCCCCAGAGTTGGACACGCTCACCCTCCATCTCAATCTATCTAAATCTTCACTCTTTACACCCATCCAATGAAATTCCAATTCCTCAAACTTTTTACTTATAACTTCTTCTTACTCCATTCAAGGACAACCTGAATTTCGTTTCGCCCCATATAGAAGACCAACTAGTAAAGTCTTTGCTAATCTGTCGTCCTTCATCTTTTAAGCATGACGTAGCTATATTCACCTTTCTTCTAATATAGCCCTAGAAAGTCGGATCGAACCCCATATGGCCGATCTAAGTCTTACCTAAAACTATTCTTGGACGGTGACACTCTAAAATATTTAGCAAATCTTCCTCAGCCCTTTGAAGCACAATCAGTTCACAACCACACTTGACCAGCGTCATTACCGTCGCTTGGAATGTTCTAATTTTTGGTCTCAGACTAATTTTCCTGTTCTTCTCAACCCTTTTAATGATAAAAAATACCTTGCGCCTTGGCTATTTCATTTTTTATACCTTTTGCATCTCATATAAGTGGAGCTTGATATTTTTTTCTATATCTAACACTACCTTTCCACCCTCATATTATTGTGAGTTTAAGAGACTGAGTCTTTTTAGTATTAATTTTCAGTGCTGTGTCTGCACCATGAACTCTTAAAATTTTCACAAATTCATTCTTTTCGCTTACATGTTCATCTAGGACAGTCAAATTAAAGGCATAATCTAAGTCCATGTCAATTGACCTTCCTATTTGATGACATGTCTTCCTATAGCTTTTTACAAGTTCCTTGGAATAAAATTTGTCATAATAATCTATCTATACAGGGACAGGATACATCCCTTCTTAAATCCTGTCGCCACATCAAACCAACTACTTCCCTCACTTACTACCTTAACTACCGTAATAAGTAAAGTTTGACAGAGTAATCTATCTATACAGGGACAGGATTTATCCCTTCTTAAATCCTGTCTCCACATCAAACCAACTAATACCCTCACTTACTTCCTTAACTACTGTAATACAAGCCTCGTACATGTCACTACTTACTTTCACGTACTTATATAGTATATCAAAAAGGTTAGAGCCTTCACTTTAACTGAAAAAAAGCACGAAAAACCTAGAGCTCTTACAGTCTTGTCCGTTGGAGTCCATCTAGCCATGGCGTTTATCATCATGTCAAATTTGGAGAAATCGGACCTCTCAGACTCTTCATATGTCCATCCAGATGCCTCAAATACCTGTGAATTAAAATCTGCTATATACTGTACTTTTGTTTGGAATTATGTGTATTTATTTATATATATAAAAAAAAACTAAAAAAAAGTATTTATCGTCAATAATTTATTAATTATTTCTTTTTTGAAACGTTGTTGCAATGTTATTCAACTTATTATATAAACTAACCTATTTAGATAAAGCTATAAAATATTAGTCTCAAATGAATCAAATAAGCTAAATGCAGCTTTATAGAGCTTGTCTATATTAAAAGGTTCATTATGTATAGCTTAAGAATAAATACACCACCACTCACGATGATGGCTACTGAAAAAGGGAGGCTGAATTTATGGAATTTAATTTATTATGAATCTATTGGCTCTCTCATAATTTTTATTCGATTGCATTACGGCCGCTTTTCAGTCCACAATTTTATGTTGTGCCACAAAACGGCAAAAAACACCATTTTTCTATGGCAGTCTTTTTTGTACACCAAAAACTCTAGAACTTACAATTTTCTTTCAGGGGGGCTGAGAGCCCCCTCTTTAGGGGTAAATGTCCCAAATTCCTTAATATTAATAGCTCATATAGCGTGCAAAATACTTTTCGTTTCTGTGTTTTTTTTTATCCTGTAAATCTAAAGTCTTTTCACTTGCATTACACTTTGGGATATTATACTTGAAAAAAAATTAAAAGACTAGTTAAAAAAATGGTATTGGGAAAATAGGGTAGTAAATAAGGTAGTAATTCTTTCAACATAAAATACATTTAAGCCCAATACCGATATCTGAGAACCACTCGTTTATCACAGTTACCACTGAGTAAAAGAAAAGAAAAAAAGACAAGACAAACGGAACAAATAAAAGTCCTTGAAGGGTCAAGGGCCATTATAGGGCCAAGAATCTCGACAATACGGCTCTCTGATATGCTGAATCTAACGGTACAATCTTCATAAATGTCAATGTCCTTCCTGGGGGGTATTTTCTCCCTTTTTTCAGGAATTCAGCTAAAAGTCTCAGCATCCTAACTTTCGACGAGTAAATTAAAAATTATTAAGTTTCTATTTTTGGAATCATAGTAAAAGCCATCCATCTGACGCATGTGTTATTATTCAGGATGTTTTTAGCTGTTCAGAGCACAAACCTCTCTGTCCTTACAGTTTATTCCCATGAACTGTTAGATATCATGATTGCATTAGTAGCAACAGACAAATAAACAGCGAACTAAAACCCACAGTGACCGATATTAACAAATACTAAAAAGTAGATAGCGACAAAGACCACACCGCCTTTCCATATCAAACAAAAACAACTTAGAAACAAAAGGGGTATTCTAAAAAGTTTTTTTTAAATATTTTCAGTCTTAATTTTCGCATTTTAATGTAAGTTCTCATATATATATATATATATATATATATATATATATATATATATATATATATATATATATATATATATATATATATATATATATGAGAACTTATAGTGGCAAAATATGCACAGAATTGAATTCCATTGTCTTGGAAAAAAATTCCTTATTATTTCTAAGTTGTTTTGTTTAATTATAAAAAGAAAAGAAAAGGAAATGTGTACAGGCCATTTAATGCTGATTCAGAAGAGGAATTAATATTTCAGTTCATCTTTAACATTTAAAGTTTAGTACGAAAATATATTTATGGGAATTTCCAAAATAGAATGAAATTCTTCGAAGATTGAGCTGAGCCTAAACAAACTACAATTGAAGATTATGAACTCAGAATTTTCGCCGTAAAATACTCGTAAAATCCTCATATACTCAGACTATAGGGATCCTAAAACGATGATAAGTACAAATCAAGTCCAGAATGTCATATGAAATATCTAAAGCCGAACTGCCAAGCAATGACAAAAACAAAGAGAGAGACAAATCTCAAGATGAAGAAAACAAACGGGATTATGGCTAGTAGAAGGAAAACACAAAATAAAAAAAATCAGATATTTCGCCTGTATAGGACAAGGCATCTTCAACACTAATAATAAAGATGGAATTTTCAATAATCTATAAAACCTAAAATTAAACTAAAATCTAAAATCAAGAAATAAAAACAAGAAATATTTATATATACAATTGATGCTACTATGATTGAGCACCACAGAAGTAGCTTCAGTGTTCTCGTTGAAATAACTCTATTTAATTTCCATGGTGTTCAATCATAGTAGTATCACTTGTACATATAGATGTTGTATTTTTATTTTGGTTTTAGACTTTATTTAATTTTAGGCTTTTCATTGTTTTAGATATTATTTTTGTTTTCAGCGTTGAAACGCCTTATTTTATACAGGCTAAATATCCGCGTCGTCTTAGTTGGTTTTCTTCATCTACTGGCAGTAGTCACATTTATTTTCTTCATCTAGAGATTTCCTTTTTCTCTCTTTGTTTTTCCAGAATGTCATCCGCACAAATACTAGTATTAAGACAGGTATAGCGACGAGCTAAGACAGATGAGAGAAAATAAGGAGAGAGCACATCAAGAGCTCCAATGTTGAGGAGTAAAAAGCAGTTCCAATTTAATTTTCTGAGAGTAGTTTTAGGCAAGCGTTTGAGTGACTGCATATTGAGCGACTGCATACTTTTGAAAAATGAATTAAAGCAATGGATAAGCATTTTCTTTTTAGAATGTTATATGAATATATACAAATAACAGTTAAAATAGAACAAATCCGTTCATTTCACAGTGAAAACAATAACAACATCTCTGGATATATCGGTCACTGTATATGTGACCGAAATATCCAGAGATTTTGTTATTTTCTCACTGATAAAAAAAGGATTTGGCCCTATTGAACGGTTATTTGTACGTCATGGAGGGGCAGTGTGGTCTTCGAAAATATTTGCATTATTATACGTTTTTATAATTTATACATTACTGAATCTGAAGAAAAATTCCTACCATTTCAATCAGACTATACAAAATATTGTGTTTTATTGAAATGTGGCGCTAGAATTGTGATAGGTTCTGTGTCAATTTCCAGTATGTCTGTGTCAATTTCTTGCCTCAACTGACTACTCGGACTCAATATCCTCTGGAAGCCATCAGACAAATAAACAGACAGACTAGAAGATATCTAGATGGTGAGACTCATATAGATTGATAAAATAGCTTAAAAGGTGAAAAAGAGAAAAGGATCTAGCCAAACTAGCCAAATATGTGGTGAGAAAAAGAAATCAAAGTCCTAGAGAACTTCTAGTTACATGAAAAACAGAAATTTTGAAGAGGAAGGAGAAGCATGGTTCACCGATGCATCAGATACTCTGGATTGAATATGTGACAAATTTGCCGTAGCAGTTCTATCGGTTAATTGTCAATACAGGTCAACAGATAGCAACTTTGATTCAAGAATGAATCAGAGGGATGAATAAGAAGTGTTTAGTAAACTACTTTATAAATATATATTTAAAATGTTTAAAGTCGCGAATCAAACAAAAAAAGCACTAACATTGATTCTGTTCTGTTACTACTACTTCTGCTACAAACAAGTCATCGCAGTACCAAGCCGCCTGAGTCCAGCAGAGCTATGCACAATCCTTCTCCATCCTAATCTATTCAAAGCCTCCCTCTTTACAAACCCTAGGAAGTTCCTGCTTCCCTTAAATCTTTCTTTAAGACATCATCCTTCCCCCTAGCTACGGACGACCGCTTTCAATCTATCCCTAGACCGTTGTTTGGCAATCTGTTACTCTTCATCCACGGAACTTGTCCAAGTCATCTCAACCTTTCTCTCATTATTACCCTAGAAAGTGGTATTGAGGCACACTTTTCGTACAGTCTACTGTTTTAAATATGGTTGGTCATCTGGGTAACAAAAACAATCTGTAGGCAATTTCTCTGGAAAACATCTGGCAAATTCTCCTTCATTCTTCGGAGCGTCCATGATTCAGACAAATATTGGAAAACTGTCATCACTGTAGCTTCCAATATCCTAATCTTGGTCCGTAGACCAAGATCCTTCCTATTCTTCCAAAAAAACAATTTCTACTAATAGTACTATCAAGGTAAGTGAAGCTGTCCCCTTATTTTTAATGACTGTGTTAAAAATTTTTAATATTTTTAATATTTTAATATTTTTTATATTTTCTAACTTTCTTCAATTGAAAAAAAAAACAACATGAGCTTTGGATATTCTACTTTTAACATCTTCAATGCTCCCACCGTCTTTACTAATAATACTACCATGGTAAGTGAAGCTGCCCACCTGATCAATCTTTTCGTTACCAAACGTCACCTTCTCATCTTCACTTATTCCTAGTCTTAGCGACTTAGTCTTCTTAACATTAAAATTCAGACCTATTCTAGCACTCTCAACTTGTAAAAACTCTAAAAGTTCATTAATTTTTCTCAAACTTTCATCTAGGATACTTAAATCATCAGCATAATCAAAGGCCAAAATGTTCTTCTATTTCAATCAAATAGTCAACAAGGTGACAATAGCCAAAACTTCCACTTGGCTACGGTTAAAACAACGAACTAAAATAATTGGATTGGAAAGTAAAAAACAGATTCTTTGAACAGCGTAGGGTGAACAAGAGATGTTCTCTACTGCGCCATTCATAACAGACTTAACGCTGCAAAGAGTTTGCAGCGGCAGTAAAATTGAAAAATATGATTCTTACCTTCAGTTCCAAAGGGTCCCCAACTAGTTCATCGTCAATATATGTCAACGAGTGACATGTCGCCATCCCTTCAAGCATTCTAACTGGAACTTTTCTAACAAGGCTGGAAGTTTTTTCTACTTCTTCTAAGAAAGAGCCATTCAACGATGGTACTAGACCCCAAAAATCCATACCGTCTTCTGTTAGTGTTCCAGTCTGCAAAATATACCCATCTATAGAAGTTTAGTATTTTCCACCCAAAGTAAAATGAAATATGTAACAATTTTATAATTTATGCTTTTATCAGGAACATTTGTTTGTTTGATGGTCTAAATAAGAAGAAATCCTTAAAAATTATAATATCTAGCGAAATAATAATTTGGCTTTAGTATGATATTTTTAGTTACCTTAGTTACTTTATTTAAACTAGGTAATACACGAGATAGGGATAGGGTAATAGGGATAGGGATAGGGATAGTTATTCTCTGGGCTAAGGGTAATCAATGGCTTGTGTTCGGCTCCCTGCATTTGTTCAATCAACACAGATGCAGATTCAAAATAAAAAAAAAAGCAAAAACAAGTTCTAAGAAAAATCAACATAGTCAATATTTGAAAAATTAGCCCCCTCTATGAACAGTTTCCAGCAGCAATAATATTGAAATATTTGCTCTGATTACCCTCCCCCCACCCAATTCTTCCTATAGAAATATTATTTGTCAGCCATCCCCCATGTTCCAAGGATTTTAAGTTTATCAACTATGCTATGGGTACTTTCAGAAATGACTTGTCTTTTTGAAATTAAGCACACAATTCCAATTTCTAGGAATAACTTTAGCTTACTTTGCAGAATCCATACAAGTTTTAGATTCTTTTTGTCATTTGGCTTACAATTATTCAGCTCTATGTATGTTATCACATTGCTATGGTTAAAATATTGCTTAACTATCTAAGCTCATTAGAAACCCTCCTTTTAAGAAGCAGGAGTGCTATAAAAATAGAACCCAAAAAGCATAAATGAACAAACATAAATGAATAAATAATCAAATGATCAACAGATAAAAAAAAAGTCATACCTTGTCAAAACAGGCTAAATTTAATGATCCAGCAATATTAATGACTCTTGGGTTGATGCAGAAAATGGACTTTTTAACTAGTCGCTTTGCGGCGTAGAAACTCCCTATCGTCATTGCAGCGGGGAGAGCAGGAGGAACCCCAATAGTCAGCAAATCAAGGGATAGAAAAATTACAAATATTCCTTCTTCACCATTCAAATACTAAAAATAAAATAAAAATTAAAATTACAATGATATCAGCAACCAGATGCAAAAATGGGTACACTTAGGCTAGCCCTCCTTACCTCCTAAAATACTAGCAGCACCAGAATGTCAAGAAACGTCTGCATCCAAAAAACTGTAAGTTTCATTCAAGTTTTGACCCAGTTAAGTTCGCTGAATGTGCAGCGTTTTGACCATTTTGAATATTTCGTTGCTCTTTTAAATAGATAATTTTTTTTTTTAACTGAAAGCAATGAGCAACATTAAAACTCTTTCTCACTCTTTCAGTTTGACTCTTTTTCGCAACTTTACTTTTTAAAACAATAAAAAAATTTTAATATTACTCCTTACTTTCAGTTGAAAAAACTTATTTTTTTATAAAATGTCTGATTTTTTTAAAATAATGCTGGGAAATCCAGTGCCCCCTTCATAGAAATTCTCTTCCTCATGAAAAATTCCTCCATGGAAAGATTCTCCCCCGTAATCAAATCTCCCACACCTCCCACCAGAAAAAGAAAACTGAAAACGTCTGTACACTCACCAATAACCAATAATATATGTAAGCAATGGGCAAAGCTCATAAGCAACCCTTCTCCCGGGGACTGTGGGGGATTCAGTTGTCCTCAAAAACATAGTTATAATATATTTCGACTATGCTGAACAAAATGACTATCTAAAAATTTTGATCCGGTGACTTTGGGAGGAAAATGAGCGTAGGAAGAGGCCTAGTTGTCCTTCAATTGTTTTTGGTCACTTAAAAAGGGCACTAGTACTTATAATTTCCGTTCGAATGAGCCCTCTCGCCAAATTCTAGAACCACTGGATCGATACGATCATCCCTGGGGAAAACATAAAAAAAACAAAAAATTATGTTTTTAGAGTTTCGGTTACTATTGAGCCGAGTCGCTTCTTACTTACAGTTCATTACCACGAACTGTTTGAGAAGAAAGTTGGCGCGTACTACTCATTTAATAAATTCTCACCCCTCTCCCCATATCTTGAATATGTAAGAGTTGTCTCATTGTTTCTAACATTCATAACAATTAGGCTAAATTTTCCCCTTCCCCCTGAACAAAAACCTGGATGAACCCTTGATTACGATTCTAGAAGACTACTATCGTTTTAATGCTTTGAATAACAAATTAGACGTTTTAAACTAATGATGGTTACTAATGCTAATGCTACATCTGCCATAAGGACAGGAATTCAAACCCTGGTGTAGATGGTTTTTTGTTCGAAACAGGGGTTAGTGGCGCCACTCTGTAAGCTTGGCCTCCAGCTCTAAATGGGTAACTGGAGAAATCTGGGGAAGGTACACAGGAAAGGTGTGCGAAAGTGGAAGATGGCTGCATCCCAATGCATTTCCTGGCTGAAGGGCCATGAAACAACCATGAGATCAGGATTGAAGGGCCATGAGATCAGCACAGCCAGTAGGGACTGTAAAGTCCCATGCAATATTCTTTACCTTTGTATACTTTGTTACGAGTCTTAGAAGCTTCTCTCCAAAAGATAAGAAACCTGAGATTAGGGGATGTAGAAATTTTTCATTCGGGTAGGAATTCTGAACACCCTTGTGGTTACACAGTCAATTTATCTATACTTGACAATATTGGGCCCAGAGTTTGACCCCACCTGCCATAAACTGTAGAGTTGTACGTACATTATGCATTAGCGTAGGCTACCTACACAATCAAACAAAAGACTAGGGAGAAGAATGGGGTACATAGACAAAGAGTCGGGCAAATGATAAATCAGGAGACTCAATGTCATGCTTAGGGGGAAAAGTATTAATACTAGAATTCTTTTTTCCCACTTTATGACCAAAATTTGTAAGATATCGGTAATAGAACCTTCAGTATAAAGAAATAGAACCTTCAGTAGAACTGAAGGAGAAAGAAGTTACTGATACGAATTCAACATGCAGTTCAAACAGTTTGTGGTGACAAATTTTAAAAAAGGAGTGAATTGGTCCAATAGTAACCGAAACTGTATAAAAAAGAATTTTGATTATAAATTTATAAACAAAAGAATCCATTTTTTCCAAATTCCAAATATATAAGAATCAAAAAGTTTAATGCTACCCATAAAAATTCACGAGCAGTTCCGTCCTTTTGTGGGGGGCAGGCTGGTGCTATATCCCCTACCCAGATTTTAGGAGGGGTCCTAAATCCGTAGTCACAATTCCTTTTGATTTAATTTAAAGAGTGAGAAAAAATTGTTCTCAATTAAAACAAACTCTTTCTAATAGAGCTGTACTTCAAAACAATCCATTGTGAGCTTTTGTCCCAAACATTTTTCTGTTACTATTGAGCCGGGTCACTTTTTATACAGAGTATTTTCTATTCGTTTTAATTTTTAATGTCCCAAACAGAAATGCAATTTATATTTCACGACACATTATTATTGCCTTGTTGTTGCAGCCAGAGGGCCCAACTTTCATTAAAACAAAGTAATTGACCCGGGATCCATACTATAATTTACACATGTTGATTACATGATTATGGAGCAGTGATCCCCTATATATATATGCGTATTATGTACTCTATATTTCTTTGAGACGGGGTATAGGGTATGTTCTGAATCTTTTCTGAGTCGTCTGTGACTCAGGTCGTCTCTGTATATGGACTTTGTAAATAGAACACGATTTTATGCAACAACGGACTTTTTGCATTCATAGTAGCCATAGACTAATTTTTGTTAATAGACGCCAAACCCCTTTTATGTTCCTTTGTGTGTTCCTTGTATGTGTTTTTGTGTATATTTTTGCATGTTTTTCGTATGGATTTTGTATGTTCCTTGCGCTTTTTCTTCTTTGCCTCCAGTTAGCGCGTTAATTTAAAGTTTAATTTCATTCAAAACGGTTTTTTCGCGAATTTTGATAATTGAATTGTCTTGAAATATAGCTTATCGAATGTTGAGAAATTCAAAGTGTGAATTTCAGACCAATTATTTTTTGTTATGATTCAGGAAATATAAAAGAATTATATTATATAAAAGGATAATTCAAAGAATTGATAAAAAACTTGAACAACAATACCTAATCTTACACAACATATGATTATAACAAAATGAGAATATGAAAAAAGAACAAGAAGTGTTATTAGGACAGTTGAAAAGAGATTATACCAAAAATCAAAGACCAAATATTTCAATTTCCAACCGAAAGGCTTTAGCGAGGAGGGGGAAGGGACTTAGCTTTAATCAACTTATAGAAAAGGTGAGAAAAAAAATGAATAAAACAAAACAAATAAGAGCTATACAAAAACAACCTGAGCAGTGAACGAAAAACTCAGACTTATCAATTGGTGACAATATAAGAAATTAGAATTGGGGGAGGGGAAAAAATTAACTATTCAACTTCCAAAGAGGGGTGGGGGCAAATTTTTCAATTTCAATTTTTTATGAAAATACCAAGTCAGTGTCATGAGGGGCTACTTTATAGATGTGCAGGGCACTATTAAAGCGATTGCACCGCATGCGATTTACATTAACTGTCATGCTCATAGACTGAATCTTGTGTTGGGTTATTGAATTCAGAACTTCAGGTGAATGGCATCTTTTTTCTCCATTCTTCAAGAGCTGGACCGTTTTTCTTTAAATGTGCCTAAAATAGGGGGAAACATCCCCAAAAAATCAAGCCTTCTTAATGAAAATCACACGATCACATTCAGCATATTAGAAACTTCAACAGAAGAGGTTTGAAGTTCCTATGTACATAAATGCAGAATTTTGTATTTTTCTGGCAAAAAAAATCACGAATCCGTGTTTATTTGCTTTTTTTCTCCAGGGTGATCGTATCAAACTAATGGTTATAGAACATTGGGCGATGGTTTGATCAAAATAAAATTAAAAGTTCTAGTGTTATTCTTAAGCGGATGAAAATATTTGAGGGCAAATAGCCTCCCTTTTACACCTTTGAATAGATATTTCCCTTAAGATAAATTTAAAAAAATATTATTCAGTATAAAATTTTTAGCCAATTTTAACCTTACCTTCCTTGCAATATTCGTAATAACACCAGAAAGAGCTATTAGGGCTAACACTCCAATGAATCTCAGTGAATCTCTTTCAAACTCGAAATCAACAGGTAATGGGTAGAGGATTGATGACACAAGTTTTCCTTTCTGAGTCATGTATCCAGTTCGAAGAACAACTGCCTTGACCTTAAATTTAAAATTGGCCTCGTTTTAGATTAAACCTGAGACGTGCGAGTTTTACGAGATTGAGCTACTTTTTTAGTGAGAACTAAGAGATAGAGTGTAAATGGCTCAAGATAAGGACCACTTTAAAATAAACCACTTCGCTCATTAGGATCAAGTTTTTTCTCTGGCAAGCTTTAATTCCATAATTTTGGATAGATTAAACTGCAAATCAACACAACTCTGAATTAGAAAAAAATAGCAAAAATACATGAAATTCAAATTCTTTCAGCAGCAAAAAACGAAATTAAGTGGATCGTAAAATTAAAAAGAACTAATAAAAAATGACCATAGCAAATGAAGAACTTATTAGATAAATTTACAAATCCATGTACTAAGATTAGGCACCTTGTTTTTGAAAAGATACTATTCGACGTGCTAATTAAGTTACTTAAGGTAAGGATATATATATATTGTCAATATAAGATATGTGGTACTACTCGAACCGCTATAGCTAAGTGGTTAGTGGGATAGACTTTTAGATTTCTAAGTCCCTCTAGATGTGGGTTCGATTCCTGATATGGCCGAGTTTTTTTTTTTTTTTTTTTTTTTTTTTTTTTTTTTTTTTTTTTTTTTTTTTTTTTTTTTTTTTTTTAACAAGCGTCGAGGGTCAATAGTGTGACACTGTAAGTCTGGCTAGAGTCGACGCAGCTCCAGATTGGTACCTGAAGAATTCTGGGACACCTGGCATCCAGCCCCCCGCCTCACTTCCTGATGGAAGGGCCGAGAAACGGAGATCAGCAACACTGGTTCTTACCCCTTACCATTTACCACTCGCAGCCTGAGAATATTCTTACAGTTAAAATTAAATGTTTACTAAAGGGAATGGGACACTTAAAAGAGCTTCGATGATTTAACATCAAAAGATGGGATTAATGGATGGTATTAGTGAATGGGTTAGAAACTTGATGATTTAGTATGGGACTAGGAATTACTAGCTCCATTTACGGTATGGAGTGTCCGGCAACAACATTGAAAGATAAAATTCTCAAAAAATTGGGCAAAGTGTTCTCTAAAACTAAATAATAAAAAATTAATTAAAAAGTTTGACTCTTTGCCACAGTTCTACTTTTAAAAACTTTAGCGTAAAGAGCGAGGGATTGCGGAGGGGACAACCCATTTCATATACGGAGTAATTTCTGTTCGTTTTAAGTTTTAATGTCGCTCCTTACTTTCAGTTAAAAAAATTAATTTTTTTATTTATAAGTTTAAGGCTCAAACACGAAATAATAATCAATAAGCCTTTGGATTTTAACTAATTATTTTAAGTAAAAATCTAATCCGAAGGAAAGTAGGCTTTGCCTAGCTTTGGAAAATCTTGGGAGGTTCAGTAGGTCTTTAACTTTAAACTGGTCGGGCTACTACAGACATAGTTCTACTTTCTCCACACACTCCTGAATCTTAAGTTCATGAAAAGACAAGCAAGCAGCATTTTTAGTCCATTTTAGGCGATTTTGCAAAACACTAGATAGTGTTGGTGATTTTTTTTTTTTTTTTTTTATGCTAACATAAGTTGCCACAGATAAAAGGTTCAAGGTTTTTTACGCAGCCGCAGTAGGATATTAATCTTGGAGAGAAACTAACTCTGTATTTGTCAGGTCTGAAACCCTCGACTTTCACCTACCATTTTCTACCGAGTTTCGTTTAGCCCTCAAAAGAAGTGACAATAACTACTATGGTCATAAGCAAGAAAAAAAAACAAATATAAAAAAAAACAATTTAATTTAACTAATTTAAGATAATTAATAATTGACAAACTAAATTATTTATTGAAATTAATTAATTAATTTAACCATTTTGAGAAACAATGGATAAATGGATAAGAAAAAAAATCAGGTACATTTGAGGGTTTCTTTTATTTTGTCACAAATCTGGTTCATCTTAGAGTAATAACAAACTCTCTTCCTATCATGTGCCATTTGAGTCTTTAAGACCCAAAACCAATTATTTCGAAACCTGACAGTTGTCACTGAGGATAAATATTTGTTTATGTGTGTGTGAGTTGAATTATTTCCACATCGCCTTGCATTATTTTATTTACGCTGACTAGAAAAAAAAATCCAATACTTTGTTTAAACAAGTAAATATTTTGAACATAATGGCGACATATCTAAACCTGACAATTGTCCCTGAGGATAAAATGTTTGTTTATGTGTGTGTGAGTTGAATTATTTCTACATCGCCTTGCACTATTTTATTTACGCTGACTAGAAAAAAAATCCAATACTTTGTTTAAACAAGTAAATATTTTGAACATAATGGCGACATATCAATCAGTTCGACACTAAAACTCCCCTCCCTAAAAAGTTATGCTTCCAAAAACTTGTGGAAGTATACACTTTTTGACCATTGGCTATAGAAAAATTATTAAAATTAACCACCCTCCATGAAACACAATCTCGACCACAATCTCCAGTCATGGTTTTAAACACGTCAACTATATTTGAAACCAGATACATATCTTATATAGTAACTAAAATGATATTACATAGACTTTTCGCAACCTTCCTACGCTTGAAGCGTGTGCCTTTAGCTCTGGTAATTTTTTCACATTTATTTTTCAGCAACAATTTTAAAGAGTTTTTTAGTTTACTGCAAATTTTGTTTTCCCAAGATCCTCTCTCAAAATATTCTAGCTTGAATAGTTTAGTTATTAGTACTTCTTCTGCTAATAACTCACTGTAGTTCATTTATTAGTGACATTGTAGTGTCACTAATAGCTCTGCTAATAACTTTCCTAGTTTCAGCGACTTAGTCTTCTTAACATTAATTTTTAAACCTATTCTAGCACCCTGAACATTCAAATACTTCAAAAATTCCTTTATTCTACTAAAACTTCCATACAATATGCTTTAATCATCCTCATAATCTAAGTCTAGAAGAGTTTTAAACTTGACTAAATTTCCGGAGATCACCGGTAAATCATTGATCACCAGAGTAGCTTGAGCTCAAATCCTCTGGTTCCAAATAAAAGTCTCATTACCACTTTACCACCAATGATATGCAAAGCAGAAACTGTATTAATTTTAAGGTGGTTATAGCTGTGACGATACTTAAAGCAATACAACATATTTCACTCCAAAAAATTAGTAGTGATGTCTGTGATGTTTTAGGGTCATACACCATCCCCTAATAGAGAGGGAGAGGCCATTAAAAACGATTTTAAGTAGATTCGTATTTCATGGAAAGGGTAGAGCGTAAAGATTTGAATGGATGGGGAGGAAAGAGTAGTAAGCGCAGCTCTGATGATTTACTCCTTGCAGAAGATCTAGGAGAATATCTGCAGCAAAATGTCTCTGAACTTTCAGAGCTTGGACGAACGTGCATGGATTTCCAAGAAACGAAATCAGGTTCAACCAGAAACAAAGGAGCATCTAGATATTCAGCGACATGTCACTTACTTTGAAAATTGGTCAATCATGCTTGGCTTTCAACCAGAAACAAAATCGGGTTCAACCAGAATCAATAGCACATCAAGATCTGCAGCAAAATCTCTCAAGACTTTGAAATTTGGTCGTAGGTGCTTGGTTTTCAACCAGAAAAAATTGAGTTCAACCAGAAACAAAAGCACATTTAGATCTGCAACAAAATGTCACAAAACTCTAAACCTTGGTCGAAAATGCTTGGCTTTCAGCCAGAAACAAAACAACATCTATAACTGCAACAAAATATCACTGAACTTTAAACCTTGGTCGAACGTGCTTTGCTTTCAACCAGAAACAAAATCGGGTTCAACCAGAAATAATAACATATCTAGATCTGCAGCAAAAGGTTACTGAAGTTCAAAACATGGTCAAACATGCTTGGCTTTCAGCCAGAAACAAAATGGAGTTCAGCCAGAAGAAAAACCACATCTGGATCTGCAACAAACTGTCACTGAAATTTAAACCTTCGTCGAACGTGCTGGGCTTTCAGCAAGAAACAAAATAGGGCTCAGCCAGGAAGAAAATCAGGTTGAACCAGAAACAAAAGCACAACTAGATTTGCAGCAAAATGTCATTGAACTTCAAAACTTGGTAAAACGTACTTGGCTTTCAGTCAGAAATAAAATGGGGTTTAACCAGAAACAAAAGCGCATCTAAATCTGTAACAAAATATCACTGAACTTTAAACCTTGGTCAAACGTGCTTGGTTATCGGCCAGAAAGAAAATCAGGTTCAACCAGAAACAAAACTATATTTAGATCTGCAGCAAGATATCACTTACCAAGTTTTACTTGGTCAAACGTGCGTGGCTTTCGACCAAAAACGAAATGGGGTTCAACCAGAAACAAAAGCACATCTAGATCTGCAACAAATTGTTGTCACTGAACTTTAAATTTCGGTTGAATCTGATTGGCTTTCAACCAGAAAGAAAATCAGGTTCAACCAGAAACAAAAGCACGTCTAGATCGGCAGAAAAATGTCAATGAACTTTCAAACTTAGTCAAAGGGGCTTGGCTTTCAACCAGAAACGAAATCCGGTTCAACCAGAAACAAAAGCACATCTAGATTTGCAGCAAAATGTCACTGAACTTTAAACCTTGGTCGAACGTGGTTGGCTTTCAACCAGCACGAATGAAACAAAACCATGTAACAGCATTTTGACAATAACATCCCACCTCTAGAAGCTGGCTCCGATGTCTTGGAGGAGGTGGAGGAATTTAAACAGCTTCAAAACGTAATTTATTTAGAGTAGTGATCCTTTTTCTAAATTGTTTTCAAATATATTTTTAAACTTACGGCTACTATGAACTGTACTTCGATCTTTTCTGGGCTGCAGCCATTCTCAACAGCCAAGACAAACAAAAGTTATAAAGGAATAAACCTACACTACCTTAGCTCCTTCAAAATATCTGGCTTGTACAACTCTAGTTCCGCAGTAAAGGGTGTGCCTGGAGTGTTCCTTTTCATTGTAAAGAAGATCTGTTCTGTTTGGCAATGCTGTTTTCATCAACGGAACACTTTCACCTTAAAAAGAGAGGTGATTAAGAGCATTTTAGGATTATAAGGGTTGAAAATACAGCAAATTCTACTCACATGCCATTTGGCTAGAATTTACGCTGATCAGAATTATCCTTATGTTCAAACTAGTCAAAAGTTGCAATAGCTAAGCCTCCACGGGTGCCACACCCCCACCCCCAAAGCCTCGAGGCAAGGTTTGTAAATTATACAATTTGCGCATTGTTTATACGCAGAAATTATCATTATAAATCGAGGGGAACGTTTAATTCTTGGAGTATCTGAAAAGACCAGGGATATTAAGAAGAAACTTTGGAGGCTGTTGAGGGGCATGCTGGACAATAGCAAAATGCACTATATGCATCCGTTTTATCAAAAAAGAAAACCTGCAATATTTCAAGAACAGCAGTGGGTATTAAGTTGAAACATTCATGACATGTTAAGGGGGATTTTGAAATGCCGTTGGAGGGCTACTAGCCCTATCTTCCATGCTTTTTAGTTGTCTTCCACACAAAAGCGTTCAACTAAAGTTTTGAAATTGCCATCTTTTTTCAAAATAGTTTAAAGGTCAAAAATTATGCACTGGGTGTTGACATAGCCCCTCAGAACTTTTGAAAGGGATGCCAAACACAATAAAACAGGCTATGTGAATACTGGTTGTCAAAAGTTTGGACCAGGTATATCTAAAAAAACGGCTGAAGGTATTCGGTTTAGCATTAGGAAAAGAGGGTATATTCAATTCTGGGTGTGTATAGATAGGTTAAGAGTATTAAAGTGACACTTCGAAGAATGTGGAGGGGCATGTTAAATGTTCATCCAGTTTATCTAAACGTGAATCTACAATATTTCAAAAACAGCGGAGGGTATTAAGTTTCAACCTCCAGGGCATGTCTAGGAGGATGTTAAAAAGTGGTCAGAGGGGCAACCAGTTCCCTTCCATTCCCTTTTTAGCAGCCCTCGCCCTAAAGATATCTGATCAAAATTTTGGAAGAGCAATTCTATTCAAAATAGTCACTTTATAGCGTTAGTTTTAGTAGCAATAGTATTAGTAGCAGTAGCAGTAGAAATAATAGTAGTAGTCGTAGCTTTAGTGGCAGTAGTAGTTGCAGAAGTAGTAACAATAGTAGTTGCAGCAGTGTGAGTAGAAGCAGTAGCATTAGGACGCAAATATTTTCTTTTGGTTAGTTCAATATCTCCCTCAACAAGCCCTTTTAGTTTCAATTTCAAACACCAAACTATTCCTAAGACATTGCTGTTACGGCCTTTTGACAACCAGCATATAGACGACGTCTTGTGATTAATTTTCCATTGTCCCTCCCCAAATTTACTTGAAAATTTCGCCTTCATACACTTAGGCACAGCTGTAATAGTAGTCACAGTAGTAGTAGTAGTAGTATTAACAGCAATAGCGGTAATACTAGTGGCAGCTGTAGTATTAATGTATTTTCTTTACAAGTAGTTACAATAGAAGTAGTAACAGTAGCAGTAGTAAATGTAGCAGTGAAAGAAGTATTAGTAGTAGCGTGCACATATTGCCTTCTGGTCAGATGATTTTCCCCCTTTAGCATTCTCTGAGAGTTACGACTTAATACTCAAATCATTTCTTGAGATACGCTCTGTTGTACATGTACAATGTACATGCTCATAGCATCTTTTGATTAAGTTGACTTGTCCCTAGATTTTAAATATAGTAGGCTGGTAGTAGTACAAGTAGCTGGTAGCAGTAGTAGTTATAGTAGTAGCGGTATTATGCAAATATGCCCTTTTTGATAATCTCCCTGATCATTTCTTCTTGAAAGTTTCAAGGTTCAAGGTTCAATCGGGTTTAATTAAAAAAAGGAAATAACTAACTTAAAGTACACTGCTCTGTGACAAAACTCACGTTAAGACCCGTAAACATAAAAGATTCTTCACTACCAAGCAGTACGGCTCCCACTTCACTCTTCGACACAACCACACGCCTCCTCATTATATATTTTTTAATCTTAACCATAGGGTTCCTCCCTCCCTCCCCGGACGTACAACCACCTCACCTGAATATATTAAAAAATCTAAACTTCATCTAATTTAATTTATCTTTCTTTTTTTTATCTTTCACTTATTGACCTTTAACTAAATATTTATTTAAATTATTTTTGAAAGAACCGAGAGATCTCCTACATCTCAGCTCATTTGGAAGCATGATCCACACTTTAGCTCATGCTACATCCGGGGAAAAATCTGAACGTACTATTGGAGTTCTTCTCACTTGAAGGTCAAAGACAGAGCGCGTGTTTCGATTATGTTGTTCAGATATCAACTGAAATAGATTGTGGAAAGAAGATGGAAGTAAACCGGACAAAAATTTAAAAACAAAAACTGAGCACGACAGACGGTAAAGGAAACCAAGGGAGAGATAGTCGTCTACATTTCCAACAATTTTCAATGCACGCTTGTGGATTGAGTCAAGTCTCTTCAGGTGTGATTTGAAGGTTGACTGCCAAATTATGGCACAATACTGCAGGTGAGGTTTCAGAAATCCGTTGTAAAGTAGACGAAGGGTTTTTTGAGGAAATACGTGCTTCAGTTTCCTGATGATGCCAAGATTGCGAGAGAGTTTCAGCTCCACAGCCTGGATGTGGTTTAGAAATGAGAGGTTTTCGTCCAGGATTACACCTAAATACCTCGCAAAACCCGTTTCTGGCCACCTGATCGTTCCTTTAGAAGTTGAATGAAGTCTAGAGAGAACTTCTCTCTAGAGAAGTTCTCCCATCATTCATGAGTTACACTCTTTTGACAGTTCGCATACAAATAACGTGTTTCGGTTTAGGTCAACACTCCTCTCAACATTCTCTGAAAGGCACACCTGATTGTCACTCACCTTTTTGGAAAGTAAAGTTAAACACGCGTACCTTTTTCAATAAAACATACTACGTGTAAACAGTGAATGAATTGCCAAATTACAGCCCATGCCCTGAGAACTCTGGGGAAGCTGATGTCCCCCAAATAAATAATTAATGGACCTTTCGATAGTGTTGAACAAAATAACTCTCTTGAAATTTTGATACGATGTGTTTTGGGAAATTATTTTCTCGAGAAGAGGACCTTTGCCCTCCATTCGCTTTTGACTCCTAAAATAGCCACTAGATCTTCCAACTTCCAATCGTATGAGCCCAACATGATCCGAAGTCAATTCGACCATCCGTTCCATAAAAGCCTTACATGGTCTGGGACATAACTTCCACCTATTGGGCTCTGGAGGGTTGTGTGTACTCTGAAAGGACTATTATATGCTCTTTGGACCATTGTGATAAATTTCAGAGTCAGAGTTTGATCGTATGCGCTTGGGGATAAGAAAATATCAGGGAGGTGTGGGGGCTATTCGTCCTCCATCACTTTAGACTCTTAGAAGAGAACTAAAACTTTAAATTTCAAATTAAAAGAACCTCGTCTAGAGTTTTTACCACCACCCTTTCCATAGGAGCCTTATATGCCCCTGGGCCATGGTTTACAACCCTTGGCCCTGAACTCGGGGGGGGGGGGGGTGTTAGCCCAAAAGGCCTCGTTATGTGATTTTTGGACTGTTTTTGAATAAATGGTTATCTCAAAATTTCTATCATATTCATTTTGTAAAAATTGACCGTGAGTGGGGGGAGGACTAGTTTCTCTCTGATCACTTCGACTCTCAAAGAGGGCATTATTAATTTCAATTTTTAGACCAAAGAGCCTCCTCCAAAGTTTATACGACCACCTTTTCCATAAAAACCTTATATGCCATTGGGACATAACTTACAACCCTTGCCCTGAGGGATGTGGGACGGTGTCGTCCTTTACAGACAATTACTGGACCTTTCAACTACACTGAACAAAACGGCTATCTCAAAATTTTTACTGGATGTATCTGGTGAAATAAGGGGCGTAGAGTGGGGTTTTTTACCGCCCAATCACTTTCAATCATTAGAAAGGGCACAACACGTTAGAATTTCTAATCGAATGGGCCCCTTGCGAAGTTTCTATGACTTTTATCTGAAGTGCCCTTTGTCTAAAACAAACAATAATAATGCTAATAATATTAAATAAATGATACATTGTGCCCACATCGCTCTTTACTAAGGTAACGCAATTGCGTTGCCCATAATTTCTGTTTGTTTTGGGTTTTATTTATTTATTGATGGTGCTTTGTGGCGGTTTTGCGCTTGGTCGATTATTTTGATTTTATTTTTGTTCATTTTTGGTTTAATGGAATAAACGTTATTTTGTGGACAAAGTTTTCTAATTTTTTTTTATTTTTTTATTGACATAGTCTTTTTCATTCAGAAATAAAATAATATCTTATATCTTTTTTGGTTTGGTCGGTATGAATCCATGATTTGTCTTGCTATTTTTATGTTAGAGACAATTTTCGACAATTTTCTACACCATACTCCCTTTTGAAAATAATAACACAAATAGTATTGTTTTATTTAGTTTGATACCTCGTCTAGTTGACCTGAAAGAAAACTTGATACCATACTGAAAAAACTATATCTATGCTCCTTGTCAACCTGGACACACTGACACTCTTTTAATTTAGTTAAATTAGAAGAAAAGAAGCAGTAATAGAAGCCTAGTAGCCCTGAAAGTTTCAGGTTAATACTCCAGTCGTTCTTGGGATATTGCTAAAATATCAAATTGGCAACCAGCATGTAGAGAGTGGCTTTTGATTTAGTTTTAAAGCATAATTGTAGGGGATTGATATACCCAGCAACCCTAGAGACACAGTTACTGGACCGCTCATCTATGCTGAAGAAATGACCATCTTAAAATTTTCATTGGAAGTGTTTGGAATATAATAGGCTGAGGAGGAGGCCTGCTTACCCTCCAATCACTTTTGAATCTTAAAGGAAGAGTAGAACTTTTAATTTTCAATCGTATTAGCTCTTTTAAAAGTTTCAATTATATTATTTATAGATGAAGCATGATAGAGCAGCACTGCCTCTATTCTATGAGTTAATGCATCAAAGAATCATCCATTGTATTGTATGTTTTTTTGTATTTCGACATCAAATTAGCCATTTGAGATTCGATTGTTGTTTAAATAAGCCTGTCTCTCTCTCTCTTATCTATTTTATTCTTCTCGTACTTTTTTCTGGCACATATTGCACCTATTTTTCTTCTGGCACTTCTGGCACTGATTCATTCTCTTTTGGCAGTTTTTTCTGGCACCTATCGCGCTTATTTTCTTCTGACACCTCTGGTACTAATTAGTTTTCTTCTGGCACTTTTTTCTGCCACCTATTGCACTTATCTTCTTTTGGCACTGATTTGTTTTCTTCTGGCACTTTTTTCTGGCACCTATTGCACTTATTTTCTTCTGGCACCTCTGGCACTGATTTATTTTCTTCTGGTCATTTTTTGGCACCTATTGGACTTATTTTTTTCTGGCACCTCTGGCACTGATTTGTTTTCTTCTGGCACTTTTTTCTGGCACCTATTGCACTTATTTTCTTCTGGCACCTCTGGCACTGATTTGTTTTCTTCTGTCACTTTTTTCTGGCACCTATTGCACTTATTTTCTTTTGGCACCTCTGGCACTGATTTGTTTTATTCTGGCACTTTTTTCTGGCACCTATTGCACTTGTTTTCTTCTGGCACCTCTGGCACTGATTTATTTTGTTCTGGCCCTTTTTTCTGGCACATATTGCACTTATTTTTCTTCTGGCACTTCTTGCACTGATTCATTTTCTTCTGGCACCTATCGCGTTTTTTTTCTTCTGGCACCAAAGGTACTGATTTGTTTTCTTCTGGCACTTTTTTCTGCCACCTATTGCGCTTATTTTCTTTTGGCACTGATTTGTTTTCTTCTGGCACTTTTTTCTGGCACCTATTGCAACTATTTTCTTCTGGCACCTCTGTCACTGATTTGTTTTCTTATGGCACTAGAGCAATAGAGTAATTTGTCATCTTATGTAATTCTGCATGCCTCGTAGAAAATGAAAACGATGTGACCCCAAAATGAAGTAATTTTTGTACTTGAAATGCATTTGAGTCAGTTTCAACTATTAGTTGTTCTATAGATTAATGTAAAACGTTACTAACCTGTGAGCATACTTTCATTAACTATTGCGGTACCATTGAGTAAAATTGCATCACAGTGGAGTGTGCATCCAGCAAAAGGAATAATAATTGTATCACCTGGAACTAAGTATTTTGATTCTATCATGGCTGTTTTTCCCTCACCAATCTCAACTTCTACAACATCCGTGGCCTGTATAGTCTCTGCCAAGCGTTTCTGTGCCTAAAGAAAAAAATAAAATAAATAAATAAGAATAAAAAAGAATAAAAAAGATTTAAAAAAAAATAAAAGAATAAAAAATAAAGATTAAAGAATAAAAAAGTATAAAAAATGAAATAAAATAATGAATAAAAAATGAATAAAATAAGAATGAATAAAACTAAAAGAACAAAAGAAAATAAATGAAATAGCATTGCATCTGTTATTCCATAGCGATAGGCAAATGGTTTAACGCCGAATGATATAATATAATATAAATTTATTGCCCATCCTAAATGTCAAATACAAAACTGATGGAGTAATAAAGAAAGAAAAGGAAGAGACAAATAAATTATTTTAAATATAAACAAAATCCAAACAAAGAAGAACTGATAGGAAAACAAAAACACAAATAAGGGCAGTTAAATGCAAGAACAAACGCATGATCAACGAAGGTTAATTTCAGTTTTCTGCCTCCGGTACCTCTTATTTCTTTTCTACACCACGGACACTGGAATAGGAACTCCGTACCGCGAGGATATGAATGTTCAAATAAAGAAAAAGTGTAGACAAGTACCAAGGAAAGTGAAAACAAAATATGCTTGTTTCAGTTGGTTAAATGGGAGCTGACACCATGATTTATATCATAAAATAAGAAAAACCAGGAATCCAGTTATAATGAAAAGGAAATTCATAACATGTTATGCAGACATTTGCAGCACCAGACATCAAATTTAAAAAAAAAAAAAAAAAAAAAAAAAAAATGTTGGTAAAAATTCGCCCAAATTCAAGCTACATTTGCTACGTTATGCAGACATTTGCAGCACCAGACATCAAATTAAAAAAAAAAAAAAAAAAAAAAAAAAATTCAAATTCAAGCTACATTTGCTACGTTATGCAGACATTTGCAGCACCAGACATCAAATTTAAAAAAAAAAAAAAAATTCAAATTCAAGCTACATTTGCTACGTTATGCAGACATTTTCAGCACCAGACATCAAATTTAAAAAAAAAAAAAAAAATTCAAATTCAAGCTACATTTGCTACGTTATGCAGACATTTGCAGCACCAGACATCAAATTAAAAAAAAAAAAAAAAAAAAAAAAAAAATGTTGGTAAAAATTCGCCCAAATTTAAGCTAAAAACATGTGTCATCAGTTGGAGAAGGCGTATGTTCCCTTCGTAAGTGTAGCTGCCTTTGACAATTAACACCCTGTTTATTTTTGACTTTTACGGACTGAAGATTTTGTCAAATTTAACTATCTAATTTTGCTTATTAATTTTTACGGTTCAACGTTGTAATATTAATAAAAATGTGGTACTACCCTGGAGACTTTATAATTTTGGAACAAAAAAAAAAGGAAAAATATTAGAGAATCGTGGTTTTAAGGTCTAAATAGACCCAAGAAAGGCCAAGGAATATTTTTTTTTTTTTTTTTGCAGTGATCTCCTTGGTAATTTAAGTGTTCTGAAATGTCGGGAGTTGGAAAAATTAGAGTAGCAAATATCACCCAATTTAAACATTTCATTCCCTATATTCCTCTTTCTAATTCCTTTTTCTATTCCATTCCTTCTCTTTCACACTCTCTCCGGTTTCTCTTTTTACTGCTTTCTCCGTGCATTTTTACTTTTCACTTACTGATTTTGTTTGCCAAATCGAAGCAATAAGAAGTTATTATGACAATATTTCGATTGGATTGTAAAATAAATATGCCTAGTCGACTGAAATAACGTGGAGAATATTAACAAACAGTATCAATAAAAATAATATGAGAAAAAGTCATCTTTCTATGGTGATTCCAGAAACGTAATATACATTAAGTCTCAATTTAAATATAAAAACTCCAAGAATATGACACTAAGTATAACGATCAGATTATTTTTTGAATTTCTTTGCGCGTAGGTGTATTCTAGGTTTTTCTCTGGTTTCTCTTTTTTTTGCTTTTTCTCTCCATTTTTTACTTTTCACTTACTGATTTTGTTTGCCAAATCGAAGCAATAAGACCCCAAGTGGCCATTATGACAATTGCTATGGCAAAGTATTAATATTCAACAACCTCTTTCACACTCTCTCCGGTTTCTCTTTTTATTGCTTTCTCTGTGCATTTTTAATTTTAACTTATGATTTTGTTTGCCAAATCGAAGCAATAAGACCCCAAGTGGCCATTGTGACAATTGCTATGGCAAAGTAGTAATATTCAACGACCTCTTTCACACTCTCTCCAGTTTCTCTTTTTATTGCTTTCTCTGTGCATTTTTACTTTTCACTTACTGATTTTGTTTGCCAAATCGAAGCAATAAGACCCCAAGTGGCCATTATGACAATTGCTATGGCAAAGTAGTAATATTCAACAACCATCCAAACAGCGACAGAAAAGACTTGAAACATGTAGAAAGGTCGAAAGAACTCAAGGGCAAAGAGCTTATAGTAACTGCTTACAGGCACCTTAATGAAATTTTCATCAAACAAAATACGCCTGCAATAATGAAATGAAAATAACTATTAAAAAAAAAATTAAAATGTAAATAAATAAAAATATGATTGAGTACCATTTAATCCAGTTAACAATTTACCACTCTAGAAAAAGCCTCCTCTAAATTATTTAAAGCCAAAGAAAATTTCCTAGTTTTTGAAAACAAAAACCACATACGGTAAATACTTAACTATTAGCATTAACTAAGATCAATAAGATTATAATTTTAGCACCAATAAATACTACTAATAAAATAAGTAAATAGTTGCTCTCGCTACACCCTAATCTTCCGTATCTAGGTCAGAGTTCCTTCGATTATAAACTCGGGCTATTTCGGGACGCAAGGGCATCCAAAGCCAGGATAGCCGCTTAATTATTCTACCACTCTTCAAAAACTAATAAATAAATTAGATGGCGCGACAGTACCTCATTATATATAAGATGTATATAATATTTTTGGCTCCTGGAAGGGGGGGGAATAGAGGTGATAAATAAAAGGAGATTTGTCCCCTATTTTTTTTATTTAAACTATTGGCTTCTATTTTTTAACGGTTTTTGTAAGTGGTGGTCGCACTGGTACCCTGTATACATGGAAGCACTATTATGTCATTTACGTTGATTTAGTGATTTTACTGATAACCGAAATTAGTTATCTTTGCATCTCTTGAGTACTAAAATTAGCAAGCTGCAACCCTGGTTTTTACTCAATGAGGTCTGACCTGGATATTGAAGGGTCAACTTAAGTTCTACATGAAGCACTAAATAGAAACGCAAAATAAATGCTGGAAAGTAACGAAACTAAACAATATGAAACTAAAAACTAAAGGATAGACTAAAACAAAATATATACACAATAGAAACATACAGTAAACATTATCTACAAGAGCGCACCTACAAGAACGTTAGAATTGAAAAAAGTTAAATTATTATGAGGCTATTTGAATAATGTCTTGGACCACACTGCATATCCATTTAATTCAATTCAGCCTTAGTTAAAAGTTTTATTAAAAGTTATAACTATCTTGTTAGTTTTGCTTTATAGAAATTTTAGTTCAAAATAGAATAAAACCGAGATTCAAAATAGAATATAAATAGACTAAAATAGAAATTTTAGTTCAAAATACAACAATACTACAGAATACCAAACAACGGAAATTAAAATACTATATTTACTTATATAGTTAAATTATACTATTAGTTCAAAAAGCAAGAAAAGTAAAATAGACAAAAATTATTAATGACGAAAAATCATACAAGCAAATGTATATACTGAGAATCAACAGAGAGATATGCTTGTGTGAAAACTTCCCTACATATTAAAACAGCAGAAGTTGAAGCCCAGTGAAATAAGAAGAAATATAAAAATGAAACATGAAAAATGAAAAAAGAAATATGAGAAAATATATAAAAATGAAACATGAAAAATGAAAAAAGAAATATGAGAAAATAAATATGGAAATAGAGAGGTGCGAAGGAGGTTGTCCCAGTGCAGTATATCTACAAAGAAATCATCTTGAAATATAAATAATTATACGATTTGTTTGAGCAAACTGATTCAATCAATAAGCTTTTGGTTGACTATTAGATGGCACGACAGTATCTCATTATACATAAGATGTATATAATAATTTTGGCTCCTGGAAGGGGAGGAATGGAAGTGATATATACAAGGAGATTTGTCCTCAATTTTTTTACTATTTAAACCATTGACTTTTGTTTGTAATGATTTTATCAAGTGATGGTCGCACTGGTACCTTGTATACATGGAAGCGCTATCATGTCATTTGCATTGCTTTAGTGATTTTTTTGAGAAGCAAAATTAGTTGTCTTTATATCTCTTAGGTAGCAAAATTAGCAAGCTGCAGCCCTGGTTTTTAGCTAAGGGAGGTCTGACCTGGATATTGAAGAGCCAACTTAAGTTCTACGTGAAGCCTTAGCAAGGTATAATAAACAAGGTTGCTTAAGTTCATCAAGCAAGCAAGTTAATACCCTAATATCGAGGTATTTCAAGGAAAGGGGCTTCTGGATTCTGATATAATACCACTAAAAACAGAATTTAAATCAGTTCTATTAGTGCCAACCGACTGTTTTGGCTACCCAATTGACTGACAAACAATAGGCTTTACAAGAAATGTGCTTCAATGCTGCTTTCTAGGGCTATAAAAAAAACGGTGAGATAGCTGGGACACGTTCTATAGATGAAGGATGACAGATTACTAAGGATTGCTCTTGTCCACCAAACATCTGGCGCAAAACGAAAAGCAGGTCGTATCCAAATAGGGTAGGAGGTTGTCATAAGGAAAACTTTAAGGGAAATGGGAACTTGTCCAGAGAGTGTATAGAGGGAGGTTTTGAATAGATTGGGATAAAAGAGGATTATGCGTAATTTTATTGGCTTCACGCGGCTTTTTTGCTGCAGCGAGTTGTTAGTAGTAATGGTAGCAGTAGTAGTAGTAGTAATAGAATTAGTAGTAGTATTAATGCCACTAAAACTGTCAGTTCGTTTTCTCGATGATAACTCAAATAATGTGAAATTAAATTTCACTCACAAATCAAATTTAATTTGAAATTAAATTCATGATATTATTGTATATCTACATTAGTTGTTTAAATTAACCGTAATTAATTGAGATCAAACCTAATTATTATATCTTCTGTAAAATTTACCAGTTTTGCCGTGTTTTGTTAACTATTTGAAACACGAATAATTCAGCCGAATACCTTGGCCGATTTTGAGATATGTTATATGCTGAAATTTTAGTAGAAAAACACAGTATATATTCCTTTTTCTTTATTTGAAATAGTTTTTGAGATGAAACCACTCATATTCTTGCTTTTTTGATGTTACCATGTCATATTGGAACGTGGGTGTTACCACGTTATACCTGTCACCTTGTTATACCTTTAAAATGGTATTAATCAAAGAGGGAAAAGTTCTACCTAAAGCAGAACCACGTCATTACCTTTAATTTACCAAAGGTTCCAGAGATTTATATGTTTAACTAAATTATCATATTGTTAGATGTTAGTAAGATTTTGAAAAAGTCTGCAAAAACCGGCGGGATCCTCACCCAGTTTTTCTGTGCATGAAGAAAGAAAATGTGATTTTCCAGTCTAGTCTTTGTATTACCACCTCAACCTTAAAAGGAATTACCACACTAGCCTTAAAATATAAAGGAACTTTACCAAACTTGACAATAAGATGAAAAACACTCAAAGGAAGAAGAAGAAGAGAATTGGGAGCCAATTGACATCATTTGAGCGGATCCCATCCTCATCTTGAAAAAATATGGGATTTAAGTTACGACACCGCCCAGGAAAGAATCAAACAAAATAGAAATATCATGCAAATTGAAAGAACTATTCAAAATTTAATCATCATGCAAAAGTTGCTTAGGATCATCACAAGAATTCGAAACTTAACCAAAATGAGTGAATGGTCACTCAACAAATGAAAACTCACAAGTTAGTCACATTCAACAAAATAGCCTCCTTTCATCGCTTCAAAAGTCTAAAATATACGGTATCATTGACACTTTACTGAAAACTATTTGTGTCTTGAACAGTCTTGGAAAATGAAAATAAAATCAAACTGAATATTTGAAAAATTAATATTAATTGTTGAAAGCTCATAGCTCAAGATTTTATTTCATTGTAATTTTATTTTCATTTTCAATGATGTAATTACTAGAAAAGAGCCTACTTGTAATATAATTCTTTTTCACTAAAGCACAAATGATGCAATAGGCTTTTACAGTTAGGTAAAGGAACAGTATCAAAATTGTTGTTTGTAGGAATCTATTTTTTTGGAAGGTTTAATAATTATTTTTGTTAAACTTAGAGTTTTTCAAAGTTCCTTTTTATCCACTTCAACCTCAGACGAGACGTCCATTCACAAAACATTATGATTACGGCAAGGCTCTGACTGGAAAATCACTTGTTTTACTTTATGCACAGAAAAACTGGGTGACCATCCCGCAGCTTTTACAAACTAATTCAAATGCTTCGTAACATATAACAATTTGACAATTCAGTTAAACTTTTAAACCTCTTGAAATTTTGGCAAATGAAACATAACGTGGCTATATGCTTTGGGTAGAACTTTTCTCTCCGTGATTAGTACCATTTTAAAGGTATAACATGGTAACAGGTATAAGATGGCAACACCAACTTTCCAATATAACATGGTAACATCAAAGCAGGAAGAATATACAAATGAAGAAATAGGAATGTCGTAACATTAAGCTTGAGTGAATTTAAATGATGTTTCAATTTTTTATTTCCAATTATTATAGTACAAATAAATATCCCCACATACAGCATAATACACGTGAATAAAATACTAGTAACCCTAGGAAATTCCTTTAGTGAGATTTCTTAAGGAATAACTGATTAAAACCTTTAAGCATATAAAAAACTTTCTTACATATGCACTTTTGTTTACAATTGTGACGACTTTATACCCCCAATATACTAATACTACTACTACTAACAACTCACTGCAGTACCAAGCTACCTGAGGCCAACACAGCTACGCACGTACCCCCTCCATCCTAATGTATTCAAAGCCTCTCTCTTTACACCCTCATAAGTAGCTCCTGTTTCCCTTAAGTGTTTGTTTACAACATCCTCCCACCCCAAACGTGGACGACCTGATTTCTGTTTAGCCCTAGACGATTGGTCGGAAAGGACAATTTTTGCCTATCTGGCATTTTTCATCTACAGAATATGCCCAAGCCATCTCAACCTTTCTATCATTACAGTCCTGGAAAACAGGATTGAACCCCACTTTTCATACAGCCCACTGTTTGAAATACGGTCAGTCAGCCGGGTACCCAAAACAATCAATAGGCAATTTCCCAGGAAAACATCACCGCCTACCATAAAGTAACTTGCTGCGTATGGAACTTTTGAGGATACTTTCTGCCATACAGCCTCTAGATTAATGTCCTCAGTTATAAATGATTAAATTTCTAAAAAGCTATTTGCATTTCCTGTTTAGTTTGTTCATTTCTGTCTATGCATCCGGTTTTTATTTTATATCTTCTTGATTTACATTCTCCGTTACAAATGACAAAATTTACAAAAAAAACTATTTTAATTTCTTTTTAGTTTGTTGACTTTTGTCTTTCCTTATATTTTTTTACTTTATACCCTCTAGTTTTACGTATTCTGTTATAAATTATTAAATTCTTAAAAAGCTACTTTCATTTCCTCTTCACTTTGTTCTCTTTTGTTTTTGCTTCAAACTTCTGTTTTTATTTTGTATTGTGTTTTTTATTCCCGCGATTTTCGTCCACTAGATCTAGGCACTGAAGAAAAAAATTTGAAAAAATTAATTGTTTATTTTTATTGTTTGCTCTGGATTTTCATTCCCTTTAAATCTTTTATTTTATTTTTAATTTATCGACCAATTTTATTTATTGTTCAATTTTCGTCATCCAATTTTTCAATTTGTTTTGCAGTCTAACATTTTGTGCTAAAAAAAACTGTCAGTAAGGAGCAATCACGGATAACATAGAGAAAAACAGAAATGGAGAAATAGAAATGGAGTTTTAATATATTCATCCGCATGTTAAAGGTCCTATCTACAAAAGTGTGGAATTTTGCTTATTTTTTCAAAGATTAAATTTAGAGATGTGTATTAAATTATATTTCTCCCAAGGGTTATTGTATCAAGCCAAAGGTCCTAGAAAATCATGATGTGGCTCATTCGACCTGAAGTTTACAAATTAAATACTCTTTTTAAGTAGCCACAAAGATTTTGCCACAGCAAAGTTATGTTTTCGACCATATTGTGGCAACAAGCAACAATTTTGACCCAAAGAGGGCAAAGTTGCTATCGCTAGAAAACTGAGCTAACAGATTGACAGAAAACTATTTTTCTTCCTAGACCACCGTAATGCCACACGGCGGCACAGTCGTTCCTAAGCGGTCAAGTACTCCAGGCTACGCAAATGCGTAAAATAGTCGCTTATTTAAAACCTTTATTTAACCAAGTTGATTCCCTTCGAGCCACCGATCACTACTACCCGAGCCAGCCCCTCCAATAGTCAAAATTGTTTACAAAATAAGCTTCTACTGCCCAAAGTACGAACCAATCGTTACACCAACTCATTTTAGTCTTTCTTCGCATCGATTTTCAATGCTGAGCCGTAGTGTGTGATTTTGTTTAAATGTAAGATTTTGTAAAAAAAACTGAATTTAGCTATACTACGATAGTTTTTAAATATACCTATCTTTCTCTCTCTCTCTCTCTATCTCCCTTAGTTGTTTGATAAAATCATGCACAGTGATGTATAATTTAGAAATCTACTAAGGAGGGCTTGTGGCTCATTGCGTAGGGAGTAGAAAGGGTTTAATGCCTAAAAAATGCATTTCCACACCAGTAGCATGTCTATTGATTTGAAGTTTATTAGAACAACTAATTGATAGAATATTATAATCGCTTGCTTTGACTTTTCGTTTCATCCTGCTTTTTCGTTTTTCATTCTTCATTTTTTTTTTGTAAGTTACGTGTGGTGTAAAGAACCTATTTATAGCTTTTGATAATAAAGATTTTTGTGAATTTAATTTCAGGTTATTCCTCAAGGGGGGGAGGGGTTAAAATTAGTAAAATTCAAATAGAAAAATACAGTAGTAAATACCCACGGGTATTTACCCCCGGCTATTTTTACTAAGAATTTGGTAGGATTCTAGACTATCTTCAATACAAAATGGGCATTATGAGATTTAGATCAAAGCTATGAAAGGACCAATACAGCCCGTGCAATTCAACAACAAAATGTTATTACATAAAAATGGTTAAATGAGAACCTTTTCCATTGAGTTTCTGCAGATAAGCCATTTTGACTATGAAGTTGAGAAGTTGGTATACAGGATCCAAGTCCTTTTACTTGGACAAAGTTTTCTTCCTCCTTGTTCCATAAGAACCGAGTTTTTTTTACGGTAAAGAAACGGATCTTCTCAGCATCTATAAAAAAAAAACATAAATTATATTTAAATACTTAAAAGACTTCAATATACTTCAATAAAAAAAGAAGGTAAAGGATACGGCATTAGACTTTACAGTCCCTATCGGCGGTGCTGATCTCCGTTTCTTGGCCCTTCAGCCAGGAAGTGCAACGGGGGGTTGGGGGCCAACCATCCTGTGCTTTCGCACACCCTTCCTGTTTACCTTCCCCAGATTTCTCCAAGTACCCATTTAGAGCTGGGTCGACTCTGGCTAAGCTTACAGAGTCACACCACTGATCCCCGTCCCAAACTAAACAAATGGGTACACTGGGATTGGAACCCGTGTCCTCTCGTACGAAGGATCCTGAATCCAGCGCATATACTTCAATATATACTTCATATACTTCAATATATCTACTTAAATTATAAAAACTTAAAAAAAAAACTTTAACCTTAAATTAAAGTTAAACTAAATCAAAAAACTTAAATGAAAAAAAAATTTAAACTCAGATTAAAAGATTTAGGTACTGTTCACAAAGTGACTAAGCTTTCCAGTCGACTTTTGCGAACAGTGTAAAGTTGCCAGAGAGATAGAGAAGATAATAATTGGCTAGACACGGAAAGCTAATCCCAGCCGCAAGTGGAAATTGTTAATGGCTAGTTGATTTTAGCGACAAATTCAAATTAATTAACACATGGCTTTAAAAAATACAGTAAATTTTTAATGCCTTTAATCTAGTAATTGAAAATCAATTGCTTCTTGGATAGTTTTTGAAATCGGCGAAGAAATTTAGCTGAGATTCAATAATTATTAATGGAAATTTGTTGAGATCAGCTTATTAAGACCATGTAAGTGTGGTCAATTTTAAACAATTTGCTTTTTCAATCGAAATTCCCAATAATTTTCACCGGTCTGTCTTATAAGTTACCTTTACTTTAATTTCATTTACTTTTCATATTTGCAACTGGAGCTTTTACGGCGTTAAGACACCACTTGTCGCGAATAACCACCTTAACAATAAAATTTGTTTGACCAATCATGATGGGGATAAGAAGTGGGATAGGAACTGATACAAAATAATGTGTATAATGGTGCTACACCAGCTGAGCAGTTCTTTGAAATATACACCAGCTGAGCAGTTCTTTAAAATATATTGTCATATGAAAGTATATGTTTCTGGAAGACGTGCAAACCGATTATATTGTCATATATTGTCATAATGTGTATAGTGGTGCTGCACCAGCTGAGCAGTTCTTTGAAATATATTGTCATATGAAAGTATATGTTTCTGGAAGACGTGCAAACCGATTATATTGCCACATATTGTCATAATGTGTATAGTGGTGCTGCACCAGCTGAGCAGTTCTTTGAAAAATATTGTCATATGAAAGTAAATATTTCTAGAAGACGTGCAAAGCGATTATATTGTCACAATGTATATAGTGGTGCTACACCAGCTGAGCAGTTCTTTAAAATATATTGTCATATGAAAGTATATATTTCTGGAAGACGTGCAAACCAATTATATTGTCATAATGTGTATAGTGGTGCTGCACCAGCTGAGCAGTTCTTTGAAATATATTGTCATATGAAAGTATATGTTTCTGGAAGACGTGCAAACCGATTATATTGTCATATATTGTCATAATGTGTATAGTGGTGCTGCACCAGCTGAGTAGTTCTTTGAAATATATTGTCATATGAAAGTATATGTTTCTGGAAGACGTGCAAACCGATTATATTGTCACATATTGTCATAATGTGCATAGTGCTGATGCAGCAGCTGAGCAATTCTTTGAGATATATTGTCATATGAAAGTATATGTTTCTGGAAGAAGTGCAAACCGATTATATTGTCAAATATTGTCATAATGTGTATAGTGGTTCTGCACCAGCTGAGCAGTTCTTTGAAATATATTGGCATATAAAAGTATATGTTTCTGGAAGATGTGCAAACCGATCATATTGTCATATGAAAGTATATGTTTCTGGAAGACGTGCAAACCAATTATTTTGTCATATATTGTCATATGAAAGAATATATTTCTAGAAGACGTGCAAAGCGATTATATTGTCACAATGTATATAGTGGTGCTACACCAGCTGAGCAGTTCTTTAAAATATATTGTCATATGAAAGTATATGTTTCTGGAAGACGTGCAAACCGATTATATTGTCAAATATTGTCATAATGTGTATAGTGGTGCTGCACCAGCTGAGCAGTTCTTTGAAATATATTGGCATATAAAAGTATATGTTTCTGGAAGACGTGCAAACCGATCATATTGTCATATGAAAGTATATGTTTCTGGAAGACGTGCAAACCAATTATTTTGTCATATATTGTCATATGAAAGAATATATTTCTGGAAGACGTGCAAACCGATTATATTGTCATATATTGTCATATGAAAGTATATGTTTCTGGAAGACGTGCAAACGGATTAGCGAATAAAATCTTCTGAAACAAGAAATAATATATGAAAGAATTTTTGAAAGTAAATGTATTTCTCACCCCTTAATGCCTTCTAAAGGTAATTGGAAAAGAGGTACTTTGTGAAAATAAATGTAACAAAAAATTACTTTAACTTCAATAAAGGTACTTGCCTTACTTATTTGAGTTAAAACCCATGGTAAGTAGCAATACCAGCGTATAGAGAATAAGTTGTCAGCACCGTTAGCTGTCTTCCAGGTGAAACAAAGCACAAAGAAGAAAAAATAGGTAGTTTTTTTCTTTATTCCAAGACAGTGGAACTCAGTTCAGTGGATATTTCGGCCCTATGTCCAAGGGCCGTCTTCAGCACAAGTTCATAGAAGACGGCCGAGAACGACATTTATTTGTACCACCCTTAGTGATATATCTACATTAATATTTTCATTTGAGCGGACAGTTCAACCAATATAGGTGAGCTGCTTGACTATCTCAGCAGTCTAGTCACACACTTCTACAGAAGTCTGGGGGGTGGATGGTGTAACATCTAAAGCCATTATTTTGGTCTTAAACCAATTTAATTTTAAGTCAAGCTTTTCTGCAGCATACAGGCTTTTCTTTTAAGTGCAATTTTGAGCTTGGTAAGACTTTCACATGCTAATGCCATGTCATCAGTAGTGTCAATATACAACATAACTGTTTCAGAAAAATCCAAACGGCTGCGCTGGCAGTTTTTTGCTGAAAAATTAAACATGATGCATTTTAAGAATTCTGTTGCAGTGTCAAATACTATTCCTAATTTTAAACATGGTACGAAATGACCCTTTACAATAATGTTCTTGTAGAGTTCTTTGGATTGATTGACAATTTCTTTGGCCACGCCTACACTATTTTAAGACAATAAAGGTATAATCTGAAATAAGTTGCTTAAGAATTGACTATGAATATGGGAAATCGTCCTTATAATTCTTAAAAGTACCTACATTGTATAGCTGTTAGGGAGGCACGACACACGTTGCCAGCAATAGATCGTAGACCATTACTCGATGGAATGGCTCAGAGACATGCAGTATGGTCTGTCATGTACAAACTGTGTATCTTTAACTAGGTTCAATCATATTAAAATTAGCTACACCTTCATGTTCATTAGTCCATTATTTGAGCTCAAGATAGAAGAGACCCAAATCCAAGCCTAGATGCTAGGCTTGAGCACGTGTATTTATTTATTTTTAATTGTTGTGATTTTGGTGGTGGGAGGTGGTGTGGACTTGGATTTGAATTTCGAGGACGAAGTGGTAAGTAAAAATAAAACAAAATTATATAATTGGATTTCTTGTTTTTTTTTTTTTTGTTTTTTCAAGAAGAGACTCTTTATTTGATATTTACTTTTGTTTTAACCCCTATGTAACGGGCCATGGAGCCTTGTAGCGGTTTAGAGTTATTGTTGTCCATTTATTTTGATGTTAATAAACTGAACTGAACTGAACTGAAACCTCCAAACCTTCTCAAAATAAACTCCAGTATCTCAAACAAAACTTCTTGGTAGGATACGCGTCTTAATCAAAGTGAAGAAGGGTTTTGACCATAGTGTGATAGAAACAGGAGCATCCACTATAGTCATTGAAGTGTCTTTACCCAAAACCTTTGAAAACTATAAACACCGTTTAGCGCTTATCTCAAGCAATTTTCACGCGTCTTTTCTTCTCATTTCTGTGTTACATACTAAGAATTACAAAAGGCAGCGGCTATTTAAAAAAGACAATCTTGACCCATCCCACCCTAGTTGAGGTTTCCTCTTTGGCTTTTCATAGAAAGCTTACATCCCTTGGCTAGGAACGATCTCTATACTTTCTAATTAGGGGAAGCCTAATTCACCTCGACTTACTCGATGTTAATTATACAAACATTTAGAGTCGGAAATCTTTTCGCAGGACAGTGAGAAACAAATTAGAATGAATATTTCGGCCCTATGTCCAAGAGCCGTCCTCAGAAAGACATAAATATATAAGAATAAAAACTTACAACAGGATAAAATCAATAAAACTAAAATTAAGAAATTTTCAAAACAATCCCAACATCCTTAGCTCAGCGAAGTTTAACCAGGACTGATAAATAAATTGTGATGAAACGAGGCAATTCATTTAAATAAAAAAACATTGATTTTAAAAACACGTTTTTAAAGCTAATCTTGCTTTTTCGGCAACTGATCTCGTAGGTCTATTCGTGAAAGGTTCTGTGAATTAAAATGGGATAGTTGTGTTGAGGTTCATTCAGGTTATTCACTGTTAATCACGCTCGGATTTGCAATTATAATAGAAAATTTTCCATTATATTGGAAAATTTTCCAATATATTTGATAGTTGGAAAACCTAATGGATAGTACGTCGGGAGAGTGGCAAATATATTGGAAAGTTGGACTTACACTGAAAAATAGATTTAAATGTGTTTTATGCTTGTACATATGTCAGTACCCCATCGACATATCTATTGGTCTTCTATAACATTTTGTAAGATCATTTTTATTTAAATTTGTGTATAGAGCATTTAGTGAATATTCTCCCATATATAGTCATTGCTAATAAAGGCGGAATCTTCAAAAGTATTTTGTGGCTAGGATTTCACATTTTAAATCAAACCACCCTCCATACGTTAAAAGAGCTGTTTTAACCTCTCTCGTCGATTGTGCTCTGAATATTTGTTCTGATTCCTACATCACAGCAGAATTAGACCTGATCAGGCAAATACTTTTTGGAAATGGGTATTACAATTAACCGTAGACTGAATGAAAGACACTGAAAGACACTCCCGTAAAATCAACGATAATTTACCATGTGAGAATCCCGATAAGCCCTCAAACATAATTTACCTCCCATATATCCCAAAAATCATTAGGAATCTCAAAAAAGTATGCACATAAAATAATCTGTATATTGTGTTTACCAATAATTTGAAAATCATAAATCTTCCAAGTTCTGGTAAAGATAAACCTTAGCTACTCGCCAAAGAGGTGTCTATCAAATACCATGCGATTGTGGCAACTTCTATGTAGGGAGAACTCACCAGAATTTATAGAAACGCCTACAACAGCACAAAGATGATATCACCAAAGCTCTTAATACTAATAGTGCTCCTGTTCCCTTTGATTCTGCTTTAAGCAGCCATGTATTTTAAAATCCTAGCCACAAAATACTTTTTGAAGAATCCGCCGTTATCAGCAGTGACCTAGGCATAAAGCAAGTAGTTCGAGAAGCAATTGAAGTCAGACTTAAGATTAATAATAATATTTCCTTACTTAAGTTTGAATAAGTTAGCTTACTTAAATTCACATGCATTAGGAAGTAGGCAGTACAATTCAATTTCATTATATTGAATAATTAGATTAAATAATTAGTATTACATGAGAATACAATATATTACGCAATGCAATGTTACCAAATAATTTAAGTTCACCTGTAGCAGGAACTATCAGTACTCAATTGATAAGTTAAATAATATTAAATCAGTAAATAAAAGACTAATTTATAAGGCTCTCGGGTCCTTCAGGGGCAATCAGATCGATAACGTTTAGCAAGCAAATAAAATTTTCTAAGAAAAACAGGTAAGGTCAGTTTTTAGTAAAGCACTAGTTCTTAAAAGATATAGAAATATAGGTAAACATCAAAAGTCAGATTATCTGAGCTAGCTTTGCAGACATTCTACCCACTGTAAATTTTAAGAACTAGGAACTTAGATCCACCAGTGCCTCCAAAAGACCCCAAGGCATCAAAAAGGAGCCACCCATATTCCCCGTGGTTCCTTGCAGCCGGTTCCTTGAGCAGGTTATGCAGTTAATGCAGATCAGTCTGGTATTTTCATCACAGGGTGTTTCTGGGGTTGCCTCTGCCGCGTGAGTCCCTTTACTGCAGAATTTAAATAAACTGTAAATTCTACCCATGGTAAATCCAATTCAAGTGGGATTTCTTAATAGTAATTATTACAAAATTTGGAGTCAAGTAATAAGGTCTTTGCCTTTATTCGGATATTGCAATATTTTTCAGTTCTATTGTCTATTTTGTGATATTTTTCAGTTCAATTGTCTATCAAACAGTTCGTGGTAATGAACTGAAAGTAAGGAGCGATGCAGCTCAATAGTAACCGAAACTCTAAAGAATAGAATTTTGATATCGATAGATATATTAAAAAAATTGGCTTTCTATGTTGAATCCAAATATATAAGACTTATTAAGTTTAGTGTTACCCACTAAAAGCTACGAGCCTGAGAAATTTTGCCTGATTTTCGAAAAGGGAGAAAACACTCCTTAAAAGTCAAGGGATCTTAATGAAAATCACATCATCAGATTCAACGCATCCAAGAACCGTATTGGGGAAGTTTCAATTTCCCATCTGCACAAACGTGGAACTTTGTATTTTTTGCCAGCAGAAAGATTACAGATACTGGTTTATTTGTTTGTTTTGTTTTTTCCAGGGGGTGATCGCGTTGAACCAACAGTCTCAGAATATCTAAAGAAGGCTCATTCGAACGGAAATTAAAAGCTCTAGTTCCCTTCTTAAGTGAATCAAAAGATTGGTGGGCGACTAGCTCCCCTCCCACCACCTATTTTTCTTCAAAGTCGTCCGATCAAAATTGTGAGATAGCCACTTTGTTCAGCATTGTTGAAAAGTCCAAAAACAATGCCTTTGAAGGTAATACGATCCCCACAACCTCTGAAGGAAGGTCTTTAAGTTATAAAAGTTACCTATTGTTTTCGTATGATATTTATTATTGGGAAGTATGCATATTTTTTCGGGTGGAGTGGAAATTTTCGGCTGGGGGGATTTTCCATGGGGAGAATTTTCCTTGGGAACAGAAGTTTCCGAGGTTAGAACTTTCCAAGAGAAATTCTACAGTGGTGGAATTTGCCAGATTTCCTATGCGAATTTCTTTTGATTAGTCTTACTTTCTCTTTTCCAACTCAATTTTACATATGCACATGTTAAGAGGAGTTGTCTGGGGGGGGGATTTTACCGAGTTAGAGCTGTCTAAAGTATTTTTCCATAAGGCGGGATTTTTCAAGGGAGAAATTCGTCGAGGGGGAATTTTCCACGGGATAAATTCTCCAGAGATAATTTTCTGCGTGAGTAACTTTCCACTAGAGGATGCCGTATTTGTGGGATAAACTTTTCCACTTAGGAGGAGATTTCCAACATGATTTTAAAAATGATGTTTTCAGATGAAATCTTTTTCAAATGAAAATGCGCTAAGAAAAATTTCTCACCCAGAACCGTCGTCAGACAACTTTCGGGGACAATTTTTAAACTTAAAACATACTTTTTCGCATGCTGACCGATGGTCTGCGTTGCGCAGGTATCGATCTCCTGATTAAACGCCTTCGGCCAGGAGTGCAATGCGTGGTTAGGGGCAAATCATCCGACACTTCCCGTGTTCCCCCCCCCCAGATTTATCCAGGTATCAATTTAGAGCTGGGTCGACTCTGGCTGTTTTCATCGAGGGATGTCTCTGGGGGAGAAGGAATTTTCCACAGAGGGGGAGCCGGATTTCCTGGCACTATTTAAAAGCAACCAGAAATTAAATTAAAAAACTATTTTTTCAGTAAGTGAGGGGGAAGTACGTAAGAAAGTACGTATATGAGGGGAAATACCCCCTCCACAATACCTCATTCCTTATGCTGAAGTTTGACTTTTTGTCCCAATTCTTTGAGAGCAACTCCCGAAACATAAGGGCCGTTTAATTAGAATCATAAGCTTGTTCAAATATTCAAAAAAACTTAAGCGGAAAAAGCGAGGTATTGCGGAGGGGTATTCCCCCTCATATACGTAATAATTTCTGTTCATTTTAAGTTTTGATGCTGCTCCTTGTTTAAAGTTGATTTTTTTTTTTCCCTCTAAAGTAGTAACAATTCATAAAAAGCATAGCAAAGATATAAGGACACTAATCTGACATCATACTTCTAAGATTTTGACCTTACTTATATTTAAATAATTAAGCTTACTTGTATTTATCATTAGTTGAAAAAAGACATTTAGGATCGCCCACAAAACGTGAATTATCAGGCATCGATTGTAGAATTACATTCTTGGCCGTGCTTGACAGTTCCTTCGTCGTATCACCACCAGGATTGATTGAATTGGTTAGGGTTGTAGAAATTAAAGCAAGCCTGACAACGAAATGGCATAAAACTAGTTGAAATATGACTTAATTGAACAATCAATGCCACCATGACTGCAGGAGAGCTAAACATCTTGTTCTAATTATGCTCAAAAATTAGAATGGCTTAAGAAATTACTTTACATGGTTGTCCTAACTTCTGTTCCTCCCTTTAAAGGGACACTTACAGGCATGTGGATTCAGGGCTCAACCTTCTACCCCGAAACACTAAATATTCCTGAGGTCCTGGGTAGTTCTAATTAAGAAAAAAATAGCGACGAAGACCACACTGCCTTTCCATAACAAACAAATACAAAGTAGAGACAATAGGGAAAATCTTTTCAATACAGTAGAAATCATTTCCGTGAATATTTCGGCCCTATGTCCAAGGGCCGTCTTCAGCACAATACAAGAATAAGAGAGAAACTATATATATATATATATATATATATATATATATATATATATATATATATATAAATAAACTTACATCAAATTGTGAGAATTAAAACTAAATAATTAAAAACACTTTTTAAAACTTTTTTTAAAAATAGCCCTAGCATCCTTACTTCAACGAAGTTCAACCAGGACTCTTGAGTCCTGGTTGAATTTATAGTTAAAATTTATAGTTAAAATTCAGTCCTGGTTAAAATTCATAGAATCTTAACGAAAATTGCACCATCAGATTCAGCGTATCAGAGAACCCTACTGTACAAGTTCCAAGCTCCTATCTACAAAAATGTGGAATTTTGTATTTTTTGCCAGAAGACAAATCACGGATGCGTGTTTATTTGTTTGTTTTTCTTTTTCCCAGGGGTGATAGTATCGACCCAGTGGTCCTAGAATTTTGCGAGAGGGCTCATTGGAACGGAAATGAAAAGTTCTAGTGCTCTTTTCAAGTGACCAAAAAATTTGGAGGGCACCTAGGCCCCCTCTCACGCTCATTTTTCCCCAAAGTTGTCGGATCAAAATTCTGAGATAGCCATTTTATTCAGCATAGTTAAAAAACCTTATAACTATGTCTTTGGGGACGACTTACTCCCCCACAGTCCCCTGGGCGGGGCTGCAAGTTGCAAATTTAGACCAGTGTTTGCATATAGTAATGGTTATTGGGAAGTGTAGAGACGTTTTCAGGGGGATTTTTTGGTTGGGAGGGGGGGGATTGAGAAGAGCGGGTTATTTTGGGGAAATTTTCCATGGAGGAATTTGTCATGGGGGAAGAAGATTTCCATAAAGGGGGCGCAGCATTTTCTAGCATTATTTAAAAAAACAATGAGAAAATAAATATGAAAAAGTTTTTTTTCAACTGGAAGTAAGGAGTAGCATTAAAACTTAAAACGAACAGAAAATATTACGCATATAAGGGGTTAACCTCCTCCTAATACCTCACTCTTTACGCTAAAGGATTTTTGGTAATTTCAACTATTTATTCTACGGCCTTTATGATTCAGGGGACAAAATTTAAGCTTTAATGCAAAGAGTTATTGACGAGGTATTGACGAGTGGGCGAACCCTCTCATATACGTAATAAAAACATACGAATATAGAAGTTTGTTACGTAAGCTAATTCGTAAGTTACGTATATCTTTTACTAATGAAAACGTTCGTAAAAACTAAAAGTTCTAGTTGTCTTTTTAAGTACCCAAAAAATTGGAGGGCAACTGGGCCTCCTCCCCCTCCTTTCTCAAAATCATTTGATCAAAACTATGGGAAAGCCATTTAGCCAAATAAATAAATATGCAAATTTCGCTTTCATTATTCATCTGCGGAGAGCCGAAATCAATACATGGATTAACTAAAAAATGTTCAGAAATGAAATAAAAAAAACAAGTTTTTTTAACTGAAAGTAAGGAGCGACATTAAAACTGAAAACGAACAGAAATTACCCCCTATATGAAAGGGGATGCTCCCTCTTCAACTTCCTGCTCTTTACGCTAAAGTTTTTACTGTTTTAAAAAGTAGAGTTGAGAGAAAGAGTCAAACTTTAGTGCAAAGAGCAAGGCGTTGAAGAGGGAGCATCCCTTTTATTATAGAGGGTAATTTCTGTTCATTTTCAGTTTTAATGTCGCTTCTTACTTTCAGTTAAAAAAACTTGTTTTTTTATTTAATAAATATAATCATATGTAACACCGAAAGAACTTGACGTTCACGTCAATCATAAAAGAGTCAACACTTAGTTAAAAAGTTAAAAAAAAATAGATAACAATAAAATTAATGAAAACACATAAAAAATATGGTGAGTTAAAACTTAGTTAAAAAGTCAAAAATAAAACATAAATAGATAAAAATAAAATAAATGACTAATTTTCCTGGATATTATATAACCCAACAAAACTCGGAACAAAACTCTTCCGATATCTTTCATGTTTAGCGGGGAAGGGAGTCAGTTTAGGGATATTTCAGGATTTTATATGGGACGGTCTGTTGCGGGCGGGAAGGCAGAGTTCGGGATGATGGAACATAATCGAGGAACAGACAGGGTCTTTGTACCAAAACGAAGGCACAGGAGGTTCTTTCTCTCGGTCAAGAAAGTGAGCTCGAACTTGCCAAGTAGATAACGATATGGAACCTTCTCTTCCCCATTTATGATTCTAAATGCTTGTTTTTGGACATTTTAAATCTTATAAATATGCTCTGAAGAAAAACTGAAATGAAGAAAGACCGAAAACTGGACAAGCAAACTCATGTATTGGCTGAATAAAAGAACAATAAAGTTGGAGAAGATCCTTAGGGGGGCAAGAAAATTTTCACCAAAGTTTTAAAAGGGAAACCGAAGGGGAAGCTTGTTTTAGGATATTTTTAACATGGACATCCCACTTCAAGGCAGCAGTGATTGTCACCCCAATTAGTTTAACACATGTGCCACAGATTTTGGGAGGAATGGGGTTTGTGAAAGAAGGGGGTAATTTTTCGTTGACAAACTTCAAGTGTGATTTGCCCAAAATAGGCGTTTACAAGTCAAATGCCAGGTATATTGCCTTACCACAACCACCCTCTGAAAACAACACCTGCGCACATGGTTGTCTGTAGTATGATTACCAAGTAGTATATTGCCTTACGTCCCAAAAAAGAGCTCCTATGCGAGTGGTTGCCTGTAGTATAATTACCAAGTAGTATATTGCCTTACCACCCCTAAGAACAACTCCTGCGGAAGTGGTTATATGTAGTATGGTTACCTTGTAGTATATTGCCTTACCACCCTTCCGAAAACAATTCCAGCGAACGTAGTTGCCAGTAGTATAATTATTAAATAGTATATTGCCTTACCACCCTCCAAAAAATAGTACCTGCACATATGGTTGATATTAGTATGATTACCAAGTAGTATATTGCATACCTTACCAAGAAATTCACCAGGCAAACTTACCAAGAAATTCACCAGATTTCAAGGGAACTTGTAAATTTCTTCTAGAAGTGCCGATTTCATCATGACCAGGGCAACGTGTATGGCAACTATTAAAATAAAAACTTTCATGGATAAAAGATAAAAATTGTAATAGTTCTTAAGAAAGAACTATAAACTATAAACCTACTATAAAAGAATTTTAAGTCACTTCGAGAACCAGCTTTGAGGTGGAGAAAAATCAAGAATTTGTTATCAAACACATTAATATTTCAAGCAGTTCGTGGTAACGAACTGTAGTAAGGAGAAACCCGGCTCAATAGTAAACGAAACTCTAAAAAACGGAACTTTGATGCTAAAAGATACATCAAAAGAAGCGGATTTTTATGCTGATTTTCAATACAGTTTCATCAAATTTAGTCTTTGTCATCAAAAGTTACGAGCCTGAGAAAATTTGCCTTATTTTGGAAAATAGGGGGAAACACCCTCTAAAAGTCATAGAATCTTAACGAAAATCACACCATCGCATTCAGCGTATCAGAGAACTCTGTAGCAAAAATTTCAAGCTCATGTCTACAAAAAAGTGGAATTTCGTATTTTTTGCCAGAAGACATATCACGGGTGCGTGTTTATTTGTTTTGTTTTTTGTTTTTTTTTCCCAGGGGTCATCGTATCAACCAAGTGGTCCTAGAATGTCGCAAGAGGTCTCATTATAACGGAAATGAAGAGTTCTAGTGTCCTTTTTAATTGACCAAAAAAATTGGAGGGCACCTAGGCCCCCCCACGCTCATTTTTTTCCCAAAGTCAACGGATCAAAATTTTGAGATAGCCATTTTGTTCCACATAGTCGAAAACCATAATACCTATGACTTTGGGGATGACTTACTCCCCCACAGTCCCTGAAGGAGGGGCTGCAAGTTACAAACTTTGAACAGTGTTTACATACAGCAATGGTTATTGGGAAGTGTATATACGTTTTCAGGGGAATTTTTTTGGTTTGGGGGGTGGGGTTCAGGGGAGGGGCTATGTGGGTTTTTCCTTGGAGAAATATGTCATGGGGGAAGAGAAATTCAATGAAACAGGCACAGGATTTTCTAGCATTACTAAAAAAAATAACAATGAAAAAATAAACATGAAAAAGTTTTCTCAACTGGAAGTAAGGAGTAGCATTAAAACTTAAAACGAACAGAGATTATTACGCATATGAGGGGTTCTTCTCCTCCTAAATACCTCGTTCTTTATCCTAAAGTATTTTTAGTAATTTCAACTATTTATTCTACGGAGTTTCTGATTCAGGGGTCATTCTTAGAGAATTGGGACAAAACTTAAGATTTAGTGTAATGAGCGAGGTATTAACGAGGGGACAAACCCCCTCATATACATAATAAAAATATAAAAATATAAAAGTTTGTTACGTAAGTTAATTCTTAAGTTACGTATATTTTTTACTAATAAAAACCTTCGTTAAAAATTAAAAGATCTAGTTGCCTTTTTAAGTAACAAAAAAAATGGAGGGCAACTAGGCCTCCTTCCCCACCCCTTATTTCTCAAAATCGTCTAATCAAAACTAAGAGAAAGCCATTTAGCAAAAAAAAAGAATTAATATGCAAATTTCATTTTAATAATTTATGTGCGGAGAGCCAAAATCAAACATGCATTAATTCAAAAACGTTCAGAAATTAAATAAAAAAAACTAATTTTTTTAGCTGAAAGTAAGGAGCGACATTAAAACTTAAAACGAACAGAAATTACTCCGTGTATAAAAGGGGCTGTTTCCTTCTCCACGCCCCGCTCTTTACGCAAAAGTTTGACTCTGCCACAATTTTACTTTTTAAAACAATTAAAAACTTTAGCGTAAAGAGCGGGGCTTGGAGGAGGAAACAGCCCCGTTTGTTGTTGCTCCTTAATTTCAGTTAAAAAAACTAGTTTTTTTTATTTAATCTTAAAAAAGGATTGTAAATAGACATTAAGCTTCAGATCAATGTCACTTATTTGCTACATTTATTTGTATTTGTATAAGGGAGGCTTCGAAAGAAAGCTTTTTGTTTTGCTTTCAATAAATTGATAAGAGGAGAAACGGAAAAGTAAGCAAGATTAGGTTAACATACTATTTTCTGCTTCTTTTTAGCCAAATTTTAGCTACTTGATCTCACCAAATAAACACAATAACTTGAGTTGGTGCGTATATAAAAAGATGATTGAAAAGAAGAAAACGTTATATAAAAAAAAGAAAAAGTAATTATGTTCCTAGATTATGTATTTTTGTATTTACTTTACAATTTCATCTCTATTTGTTTTGGAATTTACTTTCCTAGTGATTTCCTTGTTTTGTATACTGTTTTTATTTTGTATATATGGCACAAGGGCTTTGAAAATGCACTGATCACTCTATGTCTCTAAACGTGTCAGGTGTTAAGATGAAGAACGAACCAGAGCATGGTCAATTTCACATTATTGTGAACTTTGACAAACACAGGCGCGAGCAAAAGGTATCCGGAGGTCTAAAAGCCTGAATTGTAGCATACCTGAATAAAATATAATTTTTTTTTTTTTTTAATCATATTTTATTAGAGTAGATTATTAGAGTAGATTTTGTCTAAAAAAAACTAATTTTAAAATTTTCAGGCATTTTTCTAGTTTGAATTAAAACATTAAAATTATTGTTTAGGCAATGTAAAAAAATATCAGTTTGCATAATAACCTTAGCGATTGTGAATTGAACTTGCAATTTTTTCAACTTTTTCTCGTGTCTTAAAAAGACATTGCTTATGCTTAAAAGAAAAGAAATTCAGTAATAATGTTTTTCTAACAACGATTTATATTCCACTTTAAACTGTTGGTTTTCTTTCATAAGGTTTTTGAATTGTTGTAATCACTTGTTAAGATATATAGAAATACTTTTGCAAATTACCAGTTTGTTACGCAAAATCAAATATCTTTGAATAGACTTAGTATGAAAAGAAACTAAATTGCGTCAAGAGCAAAAAACTGGTGTTTGCAAAAATATTTATATATCTTTTAACAAGGGATTACAACAAATCAAAAACCTTAAGGAAGAAAACTGTTTCAACGCATCCCGTTATATAATGTCAGTAGGAAGGTCCAAAAAATCAAAAATGTGCAATTATTACGAAGGATGGTTCTCTATTTTGGCAACGGGGTAAAACAATTCAAACACCTTAAAAAAAGACACTCAAAGAGAAATTACAGACTGGGACACCGGGACACAAATGACGACCGGGACACAGGGAATATAAATGACGATCGGGACACATCATTAGAATAATTAGGTATAGATCTGCATACGGATTGTTTTTCCCATGGACAATTATATGTTGCATGTTCAAGAGTCAGTAAACCTGACAATCTATTTATATGCAACATATATATATATATATATATATATATATATATATATATATATATATATATATATATATATATATATATATATATATTCACAGGTGGGACACAGGGACACAACTACAATAGCGCGTAACTAATATGGCGCGTAACGACTTACGCGCGCGGGGGGGCTTGGGTGGTTGCGAAGCGCTCCACCAACTAGGTGTTGGGGTGGCGCAAAATGCCACCCCAACAGCTAGTATATATATATATATATATATATATATATATATATATATATATATATATATATATATATATATATATATATATATATATAGAGAGAGAGAGAGAGAGAGAGAGAGAGAGAGAGAGAGAGTTAGTAAAATCATAAATTGGTCATTAACTAAATTTTAAACGCTAGGAGAAAGATAATGAAATAAGACTAAGAAAAGCCTACCATGCAGATTCAAATGTTTCTTCTATAACTTTCTTAATGAAATAGCGGTGTTCATTTTTCTTAAATGTCTCCTATGAAAAAGAAAACGATTTTAGGATTATGACCTACGAAAGAACTTATGTCAAACTGCCCGGACATGACAAAACTAGGAAAATGAGAAAAAATAATGAAATGCTCTTATACTAGTGAAATTCTCATAAGATGAACATATTACGAATACCACCTGTATCAGACTGATCGATCTTCACTAGAATTAAACACCCAAATCTAAGATTTCTTCTAAGCCTACGGCAAACTTCTTAAGCAATTATCAACAAATATACGAATATTTCAATTTTCCCTGAGCAGGATAATTACGGATGCGTTAGAAAGGATAATCTATCAAGAAAAGTGATCGTGGAACATCGGGAGTGGGATCAATTGACTGTAAATCGAAAGTTCTAATCTCTTTTCAAACAGTTTCATTCATTTTGATTTCTTAGGTTCGAATAATTATATGACTTAATTTTCTGGCTTTAGATGTTAATATGGCTCTTTGCTTTTCTTTGAAGAAAATTCTTCAAGAAAACGTTTACTTGATTTAATTTCTGTTTGTTTTTTACATAAACATTTTTATTACTCGTCAACTATTAGAATATCTAAAAGCTTTTTTTCCGTTTTTCAGTTTAAAAAACTGACATGTCGTATTTTAATCTCAGTTTTGGGCAACATTTGGGTATTCAGTCAAAAACCATCTATCAGTCGTAGTTCTGTGTAAGCCGTAGTTCTGCGCATCCGTAGTTCTCTATCTCAACATATCATTAGCAATATGTTTGAAGTGCAAAATCTCGGATGGATGGGGGGGGGGTATTTTTCCTATAGACCCTAGTCTTCAAGTCTCCAAAAGGGCAAAAAATCATCTTATAGACATCCTTGAAATAAACATATGTTACTGCACTAATTTATTAAAGGATCTTTTCTTTTTCTATTTCTTCCGATTGTTTCTTTGTTTAAATGGGTGTATGTCAAGGTCATTTACAAAATATATTTCTTTTCAGTTGTCTTTAAAAAAAAAATAGATTTCGCGAATCAATACAGCCAAATTTTTATTTTGTTTTTGGAATTTCTAGTCTAGAATTTGTGAAAAGCTCAATTTTTTTTAAATATTTAAATTTTTTTAATTTTTTTGAAATTTTAACATTGCTCTGAAACACAACATGCCCTGAAATTTTAAAGTAGCTCAGTTGGAACAGAGTTTTAAACTCCAGATCAACACAACCAATTCAGATCCAGATCGACACAACAAATTTTTTCCTCCAAAACATATTGTCCTCATTAATGTTACCTCGATTCAGTCCACTAACCCTAAAATTATACACGGAAGTTTCTTGTTTAAAATTTCTTCTGACAAAAATGTGTCGCAGTTACTCAATGTATAATTTTTTTGAGTAGCTAAGGCTTAAGAATGGTGCCCAAAATAAGTTTAGTTTTCTGTCATCAGTAGACTCAAGTTACAGCAACTTCAACTGGGCCCAAGGGCCGCAAAGGTTCCCAAAACTTGAGGTTCTTAGTTTCAATCCATAAAGAAAAAAAAGTTTCTTAGCCCTTTTTTGTGTCCAATTGTCAGAAAAACCATTTATATTGCGTGGATTGTAGTATCTTGGCCCAAGAAATTTCAGAAACAAGTTTCAAAGGAATCAAAAAGAAACTTGGCCCTCCCCTCCTCAACGCTTCGCTCTTTGCGCTAAAGTTTGAATCTTTCTCACAACTCTACTTTTTAAAACAATAAAAAACTTTAGCGTAAAGAGCGGGGCGTTGAGAAGGGGAAAGCCCCTTTCATATACGGAATAGCTTCTCTTCGTTTTAAGTTTTAATGTTGCTCCTTACTTTCAGTTTAAAAAAACATACTTATTTATTTAACCTGTAACAGGAACCAGGCAAAAGATACCGATATATAGTATTAGTGAAGTAGCAAATTAGTGTTTATGCAAGTTTTTTAAACTAGTCTCTCTCCATTTTGATTTTCCACTTCTTAAATACAAGTGTTATTAGAATCAAGGAAAACCTAATTCATAACAGCTAAGAACTCATATGGCACTTGTGACGAGGCTGGACGAGCCAAGAGCCAAAAACTCATATGATTTGAACTCTAGCAAAATTCTAAGAATCAATATATTGATTTAAAAGGCAAATAGGAGGCTTAATGCCGGTCGGGATTTAAAATAAGAGCTCTGAGTCACGAGGTCCCTCTAAATATCAAAATTCATTAAGATCCGATCACCCACTCGTAAGTTATAAATACCTCATTTTTTCTAATTTTTCCTCTCCCTTCAGCCCCCCAGATGATCTAATCGGGGAAAACGACTTTATCAAGTCAATTTGTGCAGCTCTCGGACACGCCTACAAATTTTCATCGTCCTAGCACGTCCAGAAGCACCAAACTCGCCAAAGCACTCAGCCCCACCCCCTAACTCCCCCAAAAAGAGTGGATGCATTACGGTTACGTCAATCACATATCTACGACATTTGCTTATTATACCCACCAAGTTTCATCCCGATTTCTCTACTCTAAGCGTTTTCCAAGATTTCCGGTTTTCCCCTTCCAACTCCCCCCAATGTCAATATATCCCTGGTCAGGATGTGAAATAAGAGCTCTGAGACGTGAGTTTCTTTTAAATATCAAATTTCATTAAGATCCGGTCACCCGTTCTTAAGTTAAAAATACCTCAATTTTTCTAATTTTTCCGAATCAACACCCCCCAGCTCCTCCAAAGTGAACAGATCCGTTCCAATTATGTCAATCACGTATCTATAAATTATTCTTATTCTTCCCATCAAGTTTCATCGCGATCTCTCCACTCTAAGCGTTTTCCAAGATTTATGTTTCCCCCTCCAGCCTCCTATGTCCCCGGATCCGATTAGAATTGAAAATGGAGCATCTGAGACATAAGATCCTTCTATATATCAAGTTTCATTAAGATACGATCACACATTCGTAAGATAAAGTTACCTCAATTTTCACGTTTTCCAAGAATTCCGGTTTCCCCCTCCAACTCCTCCCAATGTCACCGGATCTTGTCGGGATTTAAAATAAGAGCTTTAAAGCACAAGATCCTTCTAAATATCAAATTTCATTAAGATCTCTAGTTCATAGTTACAAATACCTTATTTTTTCTAATTTTTCCTAATTGCTCCCTCCCCCCCCCCATATCCACCAAATAGAGCGGATCCAGTCCGATTATGTCAGTCACGTACCTTGGACATGTTTTTATTCTTCCCACCAAGTTTCATCCTAATCTCTCCGCTTTAAGTTTTTCCCAAGATTCCCCCCCCCCAGTAACGCTGGATCCGGTCGGGATTTGAAATAAGAGATCTGAGTTACGAGGTCCTTCTTAATATGAAATTTCATTAAGATCCTATCACTCCGTCGCAAGTTAAAAATACTTCATTTTTTCTAATTTTTCAGAATTAACCCTCCCCCCTCCAACTCCCCCAAATAGAGTGGATCCGTTCCGGTTATGTCAATCACGTATCTAGGACTTCTGCTTATTTTTCCCACCAAATTTCATCCCGATCCCTCCACTCTAAACGTTTTCCAAGATTTTAGGTCCCCCAACTCCCCCCTTAATGACACTGTATCCCGTCAGGATTTTAAGTAAGAGATCTGAGTTATGAGGTCCTTCTAAATATGAAATTTCATAAAGATCCGATCATTCCTTCGTAAGTTAAAAATACCTCATTTTTTCTATTTTTTTCAGAATTAACCCCCCCACCCCAACTCCCCCAAATAGAGCAGACCCGTTCCGATTATGTCAATCGCGCATCTAGGACTTCTGCTTATTTTTTCCACCAAGTTTCATCCCGATCCCTTCACTCTAAGCATTTTCCAAGATTTTAGGTCCCCCTACCTCCAACTCCCCCAAATGTCACCAAATCCGGTCGAGATTTAAAATAACAGCTCTAATACACGATATCCTTCTATATATCAAATTTCATTAAGATCCGATCACCCGTTCGTAAGTTAAAAATTCCTCATTTTTTCTATTTTTTTTTTTTTATTTAACCGTCCCCCAACTCCTCTCCAGATGGTCGAATCGGGAAAATGACCCACTTCTTATTTAATCTGGTCTGGTTCCTGATACGCCTGCCAAAATTCATCGTCCTACCTTGCCTGGAAGTGCCTAAAATAGCAAAACCGGGACCGACAGACCGACAGATAGACCGACAGAATTTGCGATTGCTATATTTCACTTGGTAGACACCAAGTGCCATAAAACTCGCTTTTTATCGTCAGAGATGACTATGATGGGGTTCGGGCATAATAGGCGCATACAAAAATATTTCTAAAGTTCCCATCTCTGCAAGACGATGACTATGGTAAGCGATTTTAGTGTGTTTTATTACGAAATTTGAAAAATGATAGATACTACAATCGAAACAAGGAAAAATTGCATAATTTACATTCCTTGCCCCAGGGGCTGTAGGAGCGAGACATCTCCAGAGGCATGACTAGTAGATATTTTAACTATTTTGAATAAAATGGTTTTTAATTTGGTGCTAAGATGAGAATCCAAAAGGGCCGGAAGGGGAGGGGCTGGTTTTCATCGGTTCCTGTTCAAACATCCTTTTTAACATGCCAGTAAAGTGTCAACTAAATCCTTAGCCATTCCTTAAATAATTCTGTTGTGTCCTTTTGAAAGCCCCCTGCACTTAGTGTATTTTTGTTTTGTTTAACATCCTCCAGAAAAACTTCTAAAAGGTTTAGCCTTTTCGGGGACTCAAAAATACTCCCAGGTCCCAATAACCAAACTTGTACATGAAGGATAGGCAACTTATATAACTTAAAACCCTTATCCCAGGGGCTGAGAGGAGGTTGTATCATCCCAAGAGGTATAGTTATTTGGCTTTTCGACTATTTTGAACGAGGGACACAGGGACACAGAACAACAGAACATAATTCTGTTGTGTCCTTTTGAAAGCCCCCTGCACTTAGTGTATTTTTGTTTTGTTTAACATCCTCCAGAAAAACTTCTAAAAGGTTTAGCCTTTTCGGGGACTCAAAAATACTCCCAGGTCCCAATAACCAAACTTGTACATGAAGGATAGGCAACTTATTTAACTCAAAACCCTTATCCCAGGGGCTGAGAGGAGGTTGTATCATCCCAAGAGGTATAGTTATTTGGCTTTTCGACTATTTTGAACGAGATGGTTATTCCAAAATTTTGATCGGATATCTTCGAAGGGAGGTAGCTCAAAAGGGAATAAGAGAGTGACTGGTTGCCCTCTGACCACCTTTTAACATCCTCCTCAACATTCCCTGAACGTTCGAATTTAAAACCCTTCCGTTCTTGAGATATCGAAGATACATCTTTTCAATAAACTGAATGCATATAGTATCTTCCTATTAAATTTGCCACGCTCCTCAACATTTCCCAAAGTTTGTCCTAATACCCTAATATTTTCTAAAAATGCCCCCCTTTTCCTAATGCATCATTAAAATAGGGCAAAAAATATTCTGTAAAACAGGGCAAATTTTATAATTTACAATCCTTGCCCTGGGTGTTGTGGATGGCACTACATCCCTGGAGGAATAAATACTAGATCTTCTGCTTGTTTTGAACAACATCACTTCTTCGAGATTTTGATCAGTGATGAGGGAAGAGAGAGTCTAAAAAAGAAAAGAGGTGCTGGGCGCTCTCCGATAGCTCTTCATAGACATTTTTGATAGGGCCTTTAGACAAGCAGCACGTACAAAGTGTGTTGTATAGTTTTCGACATCCCTCCCGAAAGCTGTGGGGGGGGCTATGTATCCACATAGGCGTATTTTATTTAAACTTTGGAGGGATTATTAGATTATATTGAATAAGATGCCTATTTCAAAATTTTGATCAAATATTTTTTGGAGGGAGGTCTACCAAAAACGGGACAAGAAAGGGATGGCAGCCCTCAACCACTTTTCAATATCCCCTGAAAATTTGCAACAATTTTCAACTTAATACCCGAAGTTCTTCATACATTACTGCAGATCCTCCTTTTTGATAAACTGGGTGCAAATAGTACCTTTTTGGTTTAGTGTAACATATCCAACAACATTATCCGAAATTTCACGTTAATGTCCTTAATCTTCTCGGATACACCCAGAATCAAACATTTCCCCGTTTCCTAATGATAAATCCTGAATGTAAACAATGGGCAAATTGCATAATTTACAATCCTTACCCCGGGGCTATGGGGAGAAGGGCATCCCTGGAGGTATTGCTATTAGGCCTTTCTACTAGTTTGAACATAATGGCAATTACAAAATTCCGATCAGTGGTGAACACAGGGGATATCTTAAACGGACAAGAAAGGAGAAGGGTGGTTACCCTCCAGCCTTGCTCCCATATTGCTGCTATTCCCTTTTCACTTTTTTTACATTCAATTTTCAAACGAATGAGCCCCCTCGAAAATTTATCTGACCTTCCCTTCCATAAAAGCCTTATATGTAAACAATGGGAAACTTGCATAATTTTTGGCCATTGTCTCAAGAACTGGGGGGGGGCTAATACCAGAGGTGTAATTATTTTATCTTTGGGCTACTTTAAGCTAAATGGATATCTCAGCGTTTTGATTGGATGTATTTGGGGAAAAAAGGGCTTGGGGGCTATTGTTTTAGTCGTCCGACCATTTTTGACTCTAAACAGGGAACTAGAGCTTATACTTTCCGATCGAATGAGCCTCCTCCAGAGTTTATACAACCACATATCCCATGATAACCTATTATGTTAACAAGAAAAAAACTTACAGTCCTTGCCCTGTCAACTGTCAACCTCGAAGGCATGGTTATTAGGCCTTTGAACTGGTATGAACGAAACAATCGGATTTTGAGCGCATGCATTTGGGGAAAAAGGGGCACGAGGAAGGGCCAGTTGCCCTTCGATCACATTTGATTATTCAAAAGGGTGGAAGAACTTTCAATTTTTAATCGATTGAGCCCCCTTCAAAGTTTATACGACCACACCTCCTACATGTAGTGCCTCTGGCAAAACCAACACTACAGCGTTGTCTTTGATGGAAATAACTTTGCTATGATCACCCCCACTAAGAGAAAAGACCTACATCTGCAAAAATCCTTCTTGGTAAAATTATGACGTATCGTTTTCCCTTTAAACCTCCCCGGAGGAGGTCTTCAAAACTCCCCTTTAAGGTTTTCTCAAATAGCGAGTTTGATGGCACAATTTTCATCAAGATCACACGGCATGATCTTGATCAAACTTGTGAGAATAAATTCGTGTTTTACATTTGTGTGAAAAAGGGGGTGTGATTTGAACCCCCTTTTTAAACCCTTTTTTTATCGAAATGTTTTTCTACTAATAGCTGTTAATGGGGTAACTTTAAATTTAATGAATCCTAAACTTTTGTAATTAGTATAAAAATCAAATTCTTTTGATAACAAATATTATTTTCAAACTTTTTTTCAAAGATATTTGGTTACTATTGGTGACACGGATCTCGCTTTAGTCACCGACTATAATAATTAACAATTTGTCTAAAATCGAAAATCAAAACGACAACTTATAAAACATATATAGAAATATTGTTATGGTGTATGTGGTCAGCCCCCTGCCCTCTCTTGAAGGCTCAAAAATGCAAATTAATGTAAGCAAAACAAATCAAGACCTTTCCAAAAAACAAGTCAATATAACTTTTCGTCCAGCGCTACGTCCGGATGACGTTTTGCGCTTGGTTTTCGGAAAATGTCCAGCACTCTTTCCCGCGCCCCAGGCTTGGTTCTCGGATCTCTTGAAGAAAACTGACATGACGTAACTGCATATACGTGCAATTTAACATTATTTCAGAATCGATCTTATCCGATCAGTAATAAACAATTACATGCTTTAAATTATTAGCAGGAAATTATAACCGTTTCCTTATTTTCAAAGAATTGATGATCCCAATCGTGATCTGAATGATACATTATTGTTTTAAGAATTTCACTGATATTTAATCTACACACTTTTAAACTTATTACACTAATTAGGATTTCCGGTTTCAATCATGTGTCTTAAGTAAGAAGAAGATTGCCCCCTTCCCTATAGGACGTGTTATGGATTGAAATTGTGTGGTCAAGCCATATTCTAGATTTTGATTCGGAGAGGGCTACTATAAAAAAGGGGATTTTTGGTTTTAAAATTGACGAAAAGTGCCTAAATCAGATGTCAGTTCATTCGAACGGTGTTAGAACTTGCCTATGTTAAGCAGCCAAAAGTTTTGAGTCTCAACAGAGTAATATTTTCTTCCATTTTGTTGCACCAACTTACAACTTTGACCCAAAGGGGGCAAAGTTACTAACAATTGGAAGTTATGTAGTAGCTAATCCATTAATTTATTGAAAAAGTATAAACTGAGCTTCGTAGTTTCAGACGTTGTAACATCGTAAAGTTAGGGTCGATGGGTCATTGCCTAGGTGGGGTTGGGGTATCTTATGCCTCAAAAAGAACGTTTTTACACCCAAGCATTCTAACTTTTCATGAAGGAAAATATAGAAAATGGTCTGGGAGGTCTGGGAGCAGGAGGTTTATACTGATCTCTAATGTCCCTTCTTTTTGATTAAGCCAGTAAATAAATGATGCTGGGTGATAGCTACTTTCTTATTGCAGAAAAGTGTTTTCTTTGAAACAAAAGACTGAATCCATGCTTTGCGCCACATCTCGTGTAAATGCTTTGTGAGACACGAGATGGGGTGGCAGAGGGGCATCCCGAGCATTGTCAGAAAATTTACCAGGAGGAAAAGGCAACTTTTACCAGGAATTTTCTTTTATCGATATTTAAATGGAGATGTTGAGTTTTATGTTTATCTTTATACATTAAACAGTTATGTGGCAACACAATATAAATAAAGAGCGACTGGAGCTTACTTGCTCAGAGTTACGACTTCCCACGCCGGTCGGAGCATAAGGCGACTGGTACTTCTAGTAACCAAAACTTTCAACTAACGTTTTAATGGCAACATAATACATTAAAAGAATTGACTTTCGATGGTAATTCCGAAGATGTAAAAAGGGAAGACACTTCCGCCTTTCTTTCACAAACTGAAGCCCTTTAAAATTGGTCAGCTTTCCACAGTTGATTCCCATTATTCATGACTAACAGAAAGGCCCCAGACAGCTTTTAAAAGAGCTTTATGGTAGACATTCCATCTTACCAGGTAAGGAATTTAATGCGTCGAAACTCATTTAGGCAGGTGGCATTACTCTGAGGAGCCCTAATTTAAGATAGTCACTACATTTATTAATGATAACTTTCCAGGGATTTGGGCAGCTCATTTGGATTTACTGTTTGGTAATGCTGTTTTGTCCTAGGTAATTGGACAGGTGAGTAAGGTCAAGTCTTTTTCAAGTGCTTGTTTATCTCAATTGCTAAAGTAGGAAAATAGTTCTATTCTTCTTCTTTCATTTCCTTTTATAACCAATTAATTACCATAACTGTTAAAAATTTTACTGGGTTTTAGAAAGATTAAAAAAATTAAATCTTCAATTTAAACATTAAACTCAACATTTCAATTCCATTTATTATCACATAACTGTTTAAAAAATCCTAGATAGTCTTCTACCATTCAAATTTTACGCATGCATTTGGTCACTTTAGTAACTTGCTACGTAAAGAAGTGACACTACCGTAAAGAAAATAAGTGCCAGAGGGGTTGCGTTATTCCTCATAAAAAACTTTACGCCACTAGTCTAGGATGACACCAATCAATCTGTAAGTGTTGATACATGCAATTTAACAGATAACAGTGGGGATGCTATGGGGGTAATAATCCCATAAATCTGGATAAATGAAATATTTCACTACCCCTAAGTACATTTGCTTAGATTTGTTTATATTACAATTTTCAAGTATAGGTCAAAGTCTCGTTACTAAACTAGTGGTTTTGCAAAAAGTAAAAGCTTAGGAAAAAATATGTTTTAGTGCGGCTGATCTCGGCCATTGAAAGATAATATTATTAAAAAGAAGCCAGTGATTTCAACTATAATTTAGCGGATTGGCCGGGACCAATCTAAGGTCCACACAACAAAAAAAATCTATGTACAGAAGTGGAGATTTTATTTTAGTCTGTATTAAGACTCCACTTAGGAAGCCTATTTTTAAGAGCTTATAGATGTGTTTTGTGAAGTGACTTTTGGAAGAAATGCAAGTGAGTTATTTTCTATAACCGTGTAGATTATTTTTCCCGAAATCCAGGAAGGATAGGAAAAGAGTTCGTGAGAAATATCGTCATTAGTATATCTAAAGGGGGGGGGGTCCGTTTACTCTCCAAAGAAATAGTTAGAGATATTAGGGGTGGCACCCTTGGCCTAGAGTTTGGCTCTTTTGATCGTTCGATCACGTTACCATACCTTGAGATAGGGTATACCATAACAGGGTTACCTTACCATATATTTCCAAAGCAATAAGTGGCTGCGAGGCTTTCCAATTCAATAAGTGGTGCCAGCGGCTTTTCATTACAATAGGCATTTTAAGGGAGGAGTTTTTTATTATTATTACTTCTTTGGTTATTTTCCCTCTATAAAAATGAAAGTCCGATGAAAAAAAAAACATCTTGATATTGATTTATTTCTATTTCAAGTTAGAGTCAAAAGATTCATTTCTCAGACCACGAGAATTGTGGTACTTTTTAAAGCGTTTATCAGAAATTACGCATACATTAAATTCACATATGTTTTAGATAGATAAATTTCGAAGTAAGATTTGCAACAATTCCCCTTTTAAGAATGCAAGCAAGCAAGACCTCACAAGACAACACTGCTTTGTTTTCGTCTCACAAAAATTTACCATTCATTGTCAGAACCTAGTTTTGCCCTGTAATTCAATTTTTTAGTCACTTATATACAATCAATTTTTTCTTCCATTTTGTTGTTCGATTTTTTAAAATTTAATTTGCTAATACTTTTATAGCAGTATTTTAAAGGGTAAATAATTTAGTCAGTTGGTAATTGCAAGTAATTCATTTTCTAATTACCTTTCAATATTTTTGAATTAAAAATATTTGTTAAGAAACTAAACATGTGCCAAAGTAAATAAATAAGCCCTTTTACTTTCGAAGCATTGGTATTAAACACATTGAAGCACTGTGTTAATGGACTCGAGCCCCCTCGCTTATTAAGAGAAGAGTTTGCTAACTTGACGTTAAATTCAACAGCCATTGGAGAGCCAATCACCAAAAACAGAAAATGTCCAAACTCACCTTTACTAGAACAGTATCTGCTTCACTCAGTGGACAGAGTACCTTAGTAAAAACCAAATACCACTTCCTTTGCCAGTGAAATACAAGACCAATAATTCCACACGTCATTACAATTAACAGCCATGTCAAAATAAGTTTTGGTTTCGATAGCCGGTAACCAGTAATAACCTTACAAAAATTAAATGGTTTGAAAGAACATGAAAATGCTATTAAACCAAACACATTTGTAAATAAAATCAGTGAGTCTGTTTTTACAGTAGCAAGGACAATAAAAAGAATACTTATTACATTAATTGTTACAGTATTACATTAATTTTTGAATTCAGATCAAACACAAACTAATATAGCCATATAAGTATTAAAAAATTAGAAAAGATCAGCATTCAGTTCTAATTAAGAATACGCCCATATGCTTGTATTCATTATTTTGTTAATAAGAAGTACTAAACAAGAACAAACCCAGGATTTTTGTTGGGGGGGGGGGGTTATAATAAAGCACGCATAAGAAATTGTCCTATGTATTGTTGTTACGTTTATACAAGTTGGACAATTTCTTCTTCTTTTTTTTCGGGGGGGGGGGGTGTAAACCCAGTGACTCCCCCCTCTGGATACGACCTCGGTATCGTATGAGAAAATTGGAGACAAATAAAGCCTTACCTAGCGGCAGGTTACCAGGTCTGAACCCCCCTCCAAACAAAAAAGACAAAATAATGCGCTTTATTAAAGTTTCTTTGTCAACTTTGAAAAGAAAAACAAAAATACCCTTCATTCCTAACAAAAATAATCCATCCCCTCGAACAAAATCTTGGATAAGCTCTTGGCGACAAATAAGCAAAAAAAAAAAAACTAAAAAC